>NC_084613.1:33547979-33575479 GCF_033978795.1 Nerophis ophidion
GTTTACCTGACACATGGAACGTGACAAATTGGGTGGGGTGCACTATCCACTTTAGCCGCCAGATGACGTAGAGTGTCGAATATCTTAAAATGTGTTTTGTGGCAATTCCAACTTTGACCACAACGTCCCCTTGCTATGTAGAGTGGCGCTTTCCATCGTTTTTAGCAGACTGCATTGCCAAATGATAATGTGTATGTATTAATTTTTTATTATTATGAGTAAAAAAAAATATTGAACCGCATTACAAGATTTGTTTTTCAAACATATACAGTATTATTTTTTTATGATTCTATTGTATTTGTCCATTAATATTACAATACAAATATTGGAGCACATTACAAAATATTTGTATTTTTCATTTCATTTAAATTATTCATTGCAACATATGGATATATAGTTATAATTCTCTGAATATTTATTATGATTATATCAATTATAATAAGATGTTTTTATTACGAGACAAATGGAACACATTACACAAAAATTATGTTTTAGTTTTTTTTTAATTATATATATATATTTTTTTTATTCAAACATTTGTTATTATTACTATTAGACAATTATTGGAAAAAGTTACGAGACATCAGTATTTTTCATTAGTGTTCATAATTATGTAAATTGTTTTCATTAACTAATTAGTAGACACATATTGTAGCACTTTTCAGGCCTTTTATTTTCTATTCTATTTGTTATTATGACCAACATGTTCATTTATAATGAATTATCATACATGATCTATTTTAATATTCGTACTAGTAGTGCTCCACAGGTGATCCATCCAACTGACAACAAACAGGAAGCGTTCATAGCGGACACTCTAAAAAAAACGCGCTCACCTGGAAGCGGCTTTTTTTTAGGACAAGGGTGGGGGTTAGGAGCAAAACGCATCACGGCTACCTGAAGCGACAGGCTGGAGCGCGGATAACAATTCGCGTTGACGAGGGGAAATTCAGACGGCGAGCTCCTCTGAGGGGCCCCTGGCCTTGACAGGTCGTACCGTTTGTAGAGCGTGACTCAGCAGTGCAGAGCAGGCCTTCAGTTGTGTCACAAAGGCGGCCATTTGTATTATTACGACGATTGAAAAGCATCTCTCTGTATGATGTCAAGTACAATTTGAATGATTCTGATGTTTATAAACCGTCATATGGATGTGTAGTCCTCCTACACATTAATTCCCTTACACCCGTCTGTGTTTGGGACACGCGCTCGCTCCATGGCGGATCAAAAAGTTAATTCCCTGCCTTGATGCGGATGCTCAGTGAAAGGTCGCTCATTTGCATACGTCTGCACAGAGAACATCACGCCGTGCCGTCTCCCCGTCGGCCTCGCTTTGCATATGGACCGCTAGGCGCCGCCAGGGCCCGTGCGTCACTCAGCCGTGCTCTCTCCCCGGCCGCCCGACCCGCGGCCCGCCTGGCCAACATGTCAACGTGCATGAATTGGAACTGCATCGAAGGTTCTACTTCCGCTGTGTTTTTGTCAGGTACCATTTTAAAGAAACAGACAACCGCAACGAACCCCAACAGGCATTTCCACATTTGCATGCAATCTGACAGTTAATCCAAACTGAACGATTCATTAATTAATTAAAAATCGAATATTGATGAATCTTTAAATCATGTATAATGACGCAGTCCGACATCTCTCTTTGTTTCACTTAATAAGCGTTTATCACTTGCAACTTAAAAAAAAAAAAATCAAAGTATTTGTTTTATTATGGTTATTTTGTATGTTTAGCACCTAGCAATGCTGCTAATGCTATAGTGTTCAATAAAGCTAGATCCGTATAGCACTCGGCTTCTAAAACTTATTGCTCATCCTCTGTGTATTCAGGCTCAAAAATATGAGGTACTGAATTGTGATTTTCTTTTCAAAGTAATCGTTGTTGCCTCTAACAAAATCTGCTTGATTAGCATTGTTGTTGATGGGGAAGGGATCTGTGTGTGTGTGTGTGTGTGTATATATATATATATATATATATATACTGTATATATATATATATATATATATATTAGGGGTGTAACAGTACACAAAAATTTCGGTTCGGTACGTACCTCGGTTTAGAGGTCACGGTTCGGTTCATTTTCGGTACAGAAAGAAAACAACAAAACATACATTTTTTGGTTATTTATTTACCAAATTTGTAAACAATGGCTTTATCCTTTTAACATTGGGAACACTATAATAATTCTGCCCACATTAATCCACATTAAACTGCCTCAAGTTGTTGCTTTGATTAAATAAAAAGACAAAACCTTTCTTCTACAAATAAAAAGTGCAACATTAAACAGTTTTAAGTCAACTCATCATGTTTAATTTATTACAGCATTTGGGAAGCCTGTAGTTGACTTTTATTATGTAAATGTTATGTTTTGTCAACATGTGATAGCAGGGACACTGCCATTCAAAACTAGGCTGCTACATTACTAATGATTAATATAACTATAGCTGAAAAAATAGTACAATAGCAAAAGGAGAGACTATTCATCCCTGGACACCATGGAGTTCATGTGAAATAACAGACAAGACAGGGCTTTGCTTTCCCTAACACACATACACACACACACGCAAACACACAAACACACACGCACACACAGCAAAATGAGCTAACGTTATGCTAAAAGCTAATTAGCCTTCACCTCAAGCCAGAACTGTGAGCGAGCTGAGCTGCAGTTTAAGTTTCTAGAAGGTCAACGGGCTCATAGTGATGTTTGTAATAGTTGTGACTGGGAAGTGTTTTTTATAATTTGGAGAGAGTACGATGTCCGCTGCTAAACACATATCTGCTCGACGCTGAAGCATTGACAACATGAGTTCTGAATACGCACTGCTGATTGGCTTTGTATGTAACCAATTAGATGGTTGTGTGGGCGGGACAAAGCTGGGTGCTCACTGCTCAGACAGTGGCAGAATGCAGAGCAGCTATCCCAACCTATCCCCAGGTGCATGTCTTTGGAAGTGGGAGGAAGCCGGAGTACCCGGAGGGAACCCACGCATTCACGGGGAGAACATGCAAACTCCACACAGAAAGATCCCGAGCCTGGATTTGAACCCAGGACAGCAGGACCTTCGTATTGTGAGGCAGACGCACTAACCCCTCTGCCACCGTGAAGCCCTATTATACATATACATATATATACATATACATACATACATACATACATACATACATACATACATACATACATACATATATATATATATATATATATATATATATATATATATATATATATATATATATTAGGGCTGGGCAACGATTAAAAATTTTAATCGAAGTTAATCGCACTATTTCTCCGATTAATCGCGATTAACTGCATTGTATACGCAAAGCCCAATAATGAATTCAAAAGTAGTGTGTAGTGCACCTTTATTGGAATATTCTCCCACATGAACAAAAGCACAACAAAAACTGTTGTGCAAACACAATTTAAATCAGTCCTTGTTAAACAGTAGCAGTTAAATAGCATATTTTATGAAAATCAACTAAAAAAAAAGTAAATACAAACATTTAAGCTTATTGCCACTGCCAGGGTATTTAAGTTATCCTGTTTGTTATGGAAAATAAATATAATCTACATACAAATCTCTGAGCCACAATCATAACATCCGAACAGGCAATTTCTGAGGTAACAGCAGAAACATTTTTTTTTATCAGGGTCTTATGTTTAAAAAAACTATATTATAGGTAGTGGGCTGTTTTAGGGAATTTTTTATCAAATTATCCGTAGTAGCAATATTAATAATGTTGTGTTTATTCTGCGTAGTGCACTTATAATAATTATGACCATATCTAGGAATTGATATGATGGGAATTTTCCGATTGTTTGCTTGGTGCTTTGATAAACTGAACGCATATACATGGTACTATTTGTGATGTTATGAGCCAGGGAAAAAAAGAACTACCCTACCCAGCATGTAACAGGAGTGACGAGCATGCGCGGTAGCCCGGTATAGGTTGTGTCGCCATGACGGCATCTTGTATGTTGTGATATGCACGCTCTGAAAGTAAACGTTAAGAACTCAGCCAACACTCCTCGTCTGCATTATTCATAAATAGACAGACAACACAAATACTCCGCTGCTTCACAGGCCGCTGGATGTAGCCGGCAAAGTATTCCCATGCTAGCTAGCCGGTCTAGCAAACACGCGTCATTCAGTCCAAAACGGCCCGATCTATCCTCATCCAGAATGTCTGGCGGTCGTAAGTGATCCCGGAGTGACCACGCTGTAAACCAGCCATGAAATTTGCAGAATTGTCCGGTATTTTTGCCAAATGTTCCATCTTTACCAAGAGCCCCTCGACGCTGAAGTACATCCGGGAGATGCCATCTTGTTAAGAAAAGGCGTTAACAAAATAAAAGCATGTAAACATACACAAATGTGCGATAAAATAATTGTTGGCGTTAATAGATTGATGAGTTAACGCGTAATTAACGCATTAATTTGCCCACCCCTAATATATACATATATATATATAAATATGTATACATATAAAATATTTATATATAATATATATAAAATATATACATATACATATATGTATATATATATATGTGTATATATATATATATATATATATATGTGCACTTAAGATGTGACTTTAAGGTTTTACTACTTACGTATAAAATACTACACGGTCTAGCTCCAGCCTATCTTGCCGATTGTATCGTACCATATGTCCCGGCAAGAAATCTGCGTTCAAAGGACTCCGGCTTATTAGTGATTCCCAAAGCCCAAAAAAAGTCTGCGGGCTATAGAGCGTTTTCATTTCGGGCTCCAGTACTCTGGAATGCCCTCCCGCTAACAGTTCGAGATGCCACTTCAGTAGAAGCATTTAAGTCTCATCTTAAAACTCATTTGTATACTCTAGCCCAGGGGTAGGGAACCTATGGCTCTAGAGCCAGATGTGGCTCTTTTGATGACTGCACCTTCTCTCAGATAAATCTTAGCTAACATTGCTTAACACGATAAGTAATTAATAATTCCGCTGGTAATCAGTGTCAAAAATAACGTTCAAAATATAAAACATTCTCATGCATTTTCAATCTATCCAGTTTCTACCGCACCTGTTCAAGAAGTCGCATTAATGGTAAGAAGTATTCCATTTATTGTTGGTTAGCCTCAGAATAACAATGTCATTAAAAAGAATAAGAGACTTATTAAACTCTAAAAATGTTGGTCTTTCTTAAAAATGCACGTATTCAGTTTTTATATAGCTCTCACGGAAATACTTAAAAATATATTTGGCTTGTATGGCTCTCTCAGTCAAAAAGGTTCCCGACCCCTGCTCTAGCCTTTAAATAGACTCCCTTTTTAGACCAGTTGATCTGCCGTTTCTTTTCTTTTTCTCCTATGTCCCACTCTCCCTTGTGGAGGGGGTCCGGTCCGAACCGGTGGACATGGATGACCCGGTGGCCATGGATGACTATGGATGTCCAGAGTCAGGACCCAGGATGGACCGCTTGCCTGTGTATCGGCTTGGGAGATCCCTGCGCCTCTGATCCGCCTCCGCTTGGGATGGTTTCCTGCTGGCTCCGCTGTGAACGGGACTCTTGCTGCTGTGTTGGATCCGCTTTGGACTGGACTCTCGCGGCTGTGTTGGATCCATTATGGAATGAACTTTCACAGTATCATGTTAGACCCGCTCGACATCCATTGCTTTCGTCCTCTCCAAGGTTCTCATAGTCATCATTGGGTCATCATCGTCACCAACGTCCCACTGGGTGTGAGTTTTCCTTGCTCTTACGTGGGCCTACCGAGGATGTCGTAGTGGTTTGTGTTGTGGTTTGTGCAGCCCTTTGAGACACTAGTGATTTAGGGCTATACAAGTAAACATTGATTGATTGATATGTATATATACATATGTGTATATATATATATATATATATATATATATATATATATACATATATATATATATATATACATACATACATACATACATACATACATATATATATACACACTCGTAGTGATAAGTAAGGGGGCCTAGCAGGGGCTTGATAAATGGGATAAGACGTCAAAAGGAGTGTGGCCACTTCTCAGGGTGGTCAGTAGAGAAAAATGACGTCACACACAGTGGGTGTGGCCTAAACCGAAATTAGAACCGGAAATAGGTCTACGGCACATGCGGCCGCCATGATATTTTGTAGTTTATGAAATACGCCATCTTTTTTTGTAGTCCAGGCCTTCATCATTTGACCTCAACAGGCAGAAGTTGGTATTTTGCCTTGTAGTTTTTTAAGGTGTCAGCCATCTTTTTTGTAGTACAGATTCACCGTACTGTGTTTGTTACACAGTAGGTTTGTCCAAGATTTTTGCTCCTGAACAAATGACATTGTTCAGGCCTTCTATACTTCAGGAGTACATTTGGATACCCAACTCAATTTTAAGTCCTTTTAACGACATCAGTGCTTCAAACACACTGACTCTGTATGTGACTCTCCCGCCATCCTGCAACTTTTAGTTCTTCTTTAATGTGTATTTACTATTGTTTCTCCTTCCAAACGTGTTGAATCGCAAGAAATAGTTCCAGAATGAGAAAATGTTCTTGTGCGTCAGGGAGTGAAGCTGGGTGTGCGCAGTGAAAATGCGTGTTGGAATTGGGACTGTTGTTAGCTAAAATTGGCAATACAATTTTGGGGACTTTTTATGTAGGCTACAATTAATTAAATTACTTTAATTGATTTCCACTTTAAAAAAAAAACTATTTTTAAGATGTGTGTAAGGAAGAACGCAGAGAGTACCAGATTCTAGTACTTGGTTGCTCAGATTTGCCATTGTAACACCAGGATATGGTTACTACAAACCCGGTTTCCATATGAGTTGAGAAATTGTGTTAAGATGTAAATATAAACGGAATACCAAGATTTGCAAATCATTTTCAACCCATATTCAGTTGAATATGCTACAAAGACAACATATTTGATGTTCTAACTGATAAAAAAAAAAATGTTTTGCAAATAATCATTAACTTTAAAATTTTATGCCAGCAACATATGACAAAGAAGTTGGAAAAGGTGGCGATAAATACTGATAAAGTTGAGGAATGCTCATCAAACACTTATTTGGAACATCCCACAGGTGTGCAGGCTAATTGGGAACAGGTGGGTGCCATAATTGGGTATAAAAACAGCTTCCCAAAAATTTTTCAGTCTTTCACAAGAAAGGATGGGGCGAGGTACACCCCTTTGTCCACAAATAGTCAGTTTAAGAACAACGTTTCTCAACATGCAATTGCAAGAAATTTAGGGATTTCAACATCTACAGTCCATTATATTAGCAAAAGATCCAGAGAATCTGGAGAAATTACTCCACGTAAGCGGCATGGCCAGAAACCAACATTGAATGACCATGACCTTCGATCCCTCAGACGGCACTGTATCAAAAACCGACATCAATCCCTAAAGGTTATCACCACAGGGGTTTAGAAACACTTCAGAAAACCACTGTCACTAAATACAGTTCACCGCTACATCTGTAAGTGCAAGTTAAAGCTCTACTATGCAAAGCAAAAGCCATTTTTCAACAACATCCAGAAACGCCGGCGGCTTCTCTGGGCCCGAGATGATCTAAAATGAACTGATGCAAAGGGGAAAAGTGTTCTGAGGGCTTACGAGGCCACATTTAAAAATATTTTGGGAAATATTCAACATCGTGTCATCCGGACCCAAGGGGAAGCGAACCATCCAGACTGTTATCGACGCAAAGTTCAAAAGCCAGCATCTGTGATGGTATGGGGGTGCATTAGTGCCCAAGGCATGGGTAACTTACACATCTGTGAAGGCATCATTAAAGGGGAACATTATCACAATTTCTGAAGGGTTAAAACCAATAACAATCAGTTCCCAGTGGCTTATTTTATTTTTTTAAGTTTTTCTCAAAATTTTAACCATCACGCAATATCCCGAAAAACGGCTTTAAAGGGCCTGATTTACACCATCGCTATATCCACCCGTCTATTGTCCTGTGACGTCTCTGCGTGAAGCCACCAGAAACAAACATGGCGGATAATACAGAAAGGTATAAAAATAGTAGCTCGGATTCAGACTCGGATTTCAGCGGCGCATGCGATTCAACAGATTACGCGTGTATTGAAACGGATAGTTGCAGTGAGGAGGCAGGTGCCGAAAACGAAATTAAAGAAGAAACAGAAGCTTTTGAGCCATATCCCGACAGACAGCGGCATGGGAGGAAGCGCGGACGAATTTGGCGATCGCCTTCTAACCAACAATTGGTATGTGTTTGTTTGGCATTAAATGTGGGTGGAGGGAAGGTTGGATGCAAATATAGCTACAAATGAGGCATAATGATGCAATATGTACATACAGCTAACCTAAATAGCATGTTAGCATCGATTAGCTTGTAGTCATGCCGTGACCAAATATGTCTGATAAGCACACTCCACATAAGTCAATAACATCAACAAAACTCACCTTTGTGATTTCGTTGACTTTATCGTTGGAAATGCATCTGCTTTGAGTGTTGCAGGATATCCACACATTCTTGCCATCTCTGTGCCATCGTCGGTACAGTGTTCAGAACAAACAAGGGACTTTCGCATCTTTTGACCACTGGTGCAACTTGAATCCATCCCTGATCGTGGTGTTACACCCTCTGACAACACACCGAAGAGGCATGATGTCTCCAAGGTACCGGAAAACAGTCGAAAAAACGGAAAATAACAGGGCTGATTTGACTTGGTGTGTGTAATGTGTTTGAGAAAATGGCGGGTCGCTTCACGATGTGACATCACGGGTGAAAGGTCATTGCTCCGACAGGCGAACAATTGAAAGGCGTTTAAATCGCCAAATTCACCCTTTTAGAGTTCGGAAATCGGTTAAAAAAACATATGGTCTTTTTTCTGCAACATCAAGGTATATATTGACGCTTACATAGGTCTGGTGATAATGTTCCCCTTTAATGCTGAAAGGTACATACAGGTTTTGGAAAAACATATGCTGCCATCTAAGCGTCGTCTTTTTCATGGACGCCCCTGCTTATTTCAGCAAGACAATGCCAAGCCACATTCAGCATGTGTTCGTACTTTCCTGGCCCTCCTGCAGTCCAGACCTGTCTCCCATCAAAAATGTGTGGCGCAGTATGAAGCATAAAATACGCCGGCGGAGACCCCGGACTGTTGAACGACTGAAGCTCTACATAAAACAAGAATGGGAAATAATTACACTTTCAAAGCTTCAACAATAAGTTTCCTCAGTTCCCAAATGAGGGTTTGAAAACTGAGGAGTGTTGTTAAAAGAAAAGGTGATGTAACACAGTGGTGAACATGCCCTTTCCCAACTACTTTGGCACATGTTGCAGCCATGAAAGTCTAAGTAAATTATTATTTGCAAAAAAAAAATAAAGTTTATGCTTTTGAACATCAAATATCTTGTCTTTGTAGTGCATTCAATTGAATATGGGTTGAAAATGATTTGCAAATCATTGTATTCCGTTTATATGTACATCAAACACAATTTCCCAACTCATATGGAAACGGGTTTTGTAAATAAACACAGATGACGACCATATTTTCATGACAAAAAAGTATGTTAGCCACACCCAATACATTTTAGGGAAAAATATGTTTTTCCATTTATTAGCTGCACCGGATTATAAACCGCAGATATATACGTTGTGAAATTAGTTATTTACAAGATTCTGTAAATGTTTATTTACATAACTTAATTGTTTCCAAAGGCCCGTTCAAACAAAACAGAAGTCATCCTTATGGACCCACTAGCTGCGCAAGCTAGCTCTTCAATCAGCTAAACAGACTCAGTAAGTCCACGGTGACGTTTTGGTGAATTTACTGAGGAATTTGTGAAACTAAAAAAATACAAAAAGAATACTGTTGTAAGTTCATAATACTAACACAGACACTTGTAAAAATGTTAACATACTAGCTAATGCTAATGACACTAGTGTCATTACGCGTACAAATATGCATGGAAACACTCCCACAGACGTCACACATGGGATGGCTTAGTAAGTATGCAGGGTTTCCCACACATTCATTTATTTGTGGCGGCCCGCCACGAAAGAATTTCGGCCTCCACAAACAAAAAAATAAAATAAAATAAAAATTTCTTCTTTTTTTTTTCTTTTCTCCGGCTTTTGACTCGCTCGACCGCTCATAAAAGCAATGATACTCTGTCTGGGAATGGAGCTTGTAGTTACATATTATATAAATATGTAAATATTATATAAATATGTATATAAATATATACATAAAGTGTTGTAATTATATTCCAAGTCCGCGTTCTTCTTGGTCATCGCCGCCGCCGCCTCAACCCCCCGACCCCCCCACCACCACCACCCCTATAGAAGGCTCGAAGACTGAATTGCACTTCTACTTCCGGTTGAAAGCACATAATGGAAGGACAATGCAGCACCTGCAGTGAGCGAACTCTCAAAAGATAGTGCCATAGCACAAAAGAACACCTATTTTTATTATGGTGGTGAGGGATGAAAATCCATAAATTACTCAGGGTTTAAAAGTCTAGGAAAGGCTAGCGCTTTAAAGTCTGAAATTGACGGTAACTGCAGGTTAACTTACTGCCCACATAAAGCGTCCAAGGATGGAGAAAGCGAACAATACATGGAAGTATCTTAAAAACGCAGCTTGTGGTTTTGGCAGGTTCAAGTGGAAGTCAGCTTCAGCTCCTGAAGAGACCAGATGCTGGGTCACGTCACGGATGTCAGTTTGAAGCACCGTTAACCGAGAAAGAAGCTCCTTCGCTCAAAATGCCAACCTGTCCAGACATCGCTAATATTGTTTCAAGGACACGATGAGTGGACTTCCTGGCCTTGCTGTTCTACCAGGACAGTCTAAAGTCATTTGTTGGAACACAAGAGAAGCCTTGTAGGCACATTTGCCTCCATGAATAATCATACGACAAAACTGGTTATCATTCTGTCGGGGATTATTCCACCACGTGAGCACAGAGAACATGTAAATTATGTTCGCCAGCAGTCTCTCATGATGTTAGTTCTTCTCACCAAACCACAGGAGCGTACTCCGTGTTTGAGGCCTTCGGCCCTCTTCAGGTGCAGGAAGTCCGCTTTTAGACAGGCGCCATGACATCAACTGCCAAGACCATCTGCTGTGGTCAACTGTCTGCGACACAGGACCCTTATTGTCGAATTGCTGGATGTGAAAACAACCACACTTGTTGAAGTCCAATGCTTTGAGTTGATGTACAACTCAAAGAGTACCATATTTTTCGGCCTATAAGGCGCACTTAAATTCCTTTCGTTTTCTCAAAAATCGACAGCGCAGTTTATAACAGGTGCGCTTAATGTATGGAATAATTCTGGTTGCGCTTACTGACCTCGAAGATATTTTATTTGGTACATGTTGTAATGATAAGTGTGACCAGTAGATGGCAGTCACACATAAGAGATATGTGTAAACTGCAAGATGACGTCAGTAAACAACACCAAAACTTTAAATGTTCTATTGAGAATATAGGACTTTACATGCCGCACTAAAAAATCTGTCAACATTTTTTAGTACGACTTTGGTAAGCTATGAAGCAGCACTTCTTGATGGATTGCCGGAGCATTACGGCTATACCGTAGTCAGACGTACTGTGCTTCAACATACGGTATTATTATGGTGTGTGTCTAAGGACCTTAAAATTGCACCTATCGGGCAAATTTGAATGGGCCTATTTTCAAACATGCACAACTCCCACATTTCGTCACCCAAATCAAACCATTCCACCATCCACACAATCCGCTCAGCTTGAACAATCAAACTACCATTTTACAAGTTTGAAAAAAATCCTGGAATTCACAGTTTTCACCTCTTCCTGGAAAGTTTTCACAGTCCACATTTTTCAACCGTTTCGGACCATTCCACCTTATAAACATTCCTCTTTGTTGGGACAACAAATACTACTTTTTTTTTTCGTACAAATTTGCGGTTTTCCCGAAATTCCAGGAATGCCAAAATACCCATTCTCATTTTAAACTGCTACTGAGTTAACATATTTCAACTGATTCCAAAAATCCCAACACCAAACCATTCAAATCATCCATGACAGTTGTGCTAGTCTCAATATTTTTAAATGTACCCGGTTTTCCCAAAATTCCCAGGAAATTCCCATTCAAACGAATGGACATATTCATAGTTCTACAATGCTATAAATTAAAAAAAAATTTAACCTGATTCCAACTTTTTAATCATCCACCCACTACTCTTCCGATATATCAAACACAAAACATGTTTTCTCTTTCCCAAAATGTACGGTTTTCCCGGAATTTTTTGACAATGAATGGAAATTTTAAAATCTACAGCATATCCCACATTTCTCATCCGATTTGAACCGTTCCAACATCCACACAATTCACTCAGCTTGGACAACAAAACTACAATTTTACAATATCCAAAACAATTCCAGGAATTCACGGTTTTCCAAAGCCCTATTTTCACCTCTTCCTGGAAATTTTTCATAGTCCACATTTTTCAACTGTTTTGGACCATTCCACTTCATAAACATTCCTCTCAAATACTACTTTTTTATGTACACATTTCGGGTTTTCCCGAAATTCCAGTAATTCCAAAGTACCCATTCTCAATTCAAACGTTAACTATGTTAACATTTTTTAAGCCATTCCAAAAATTCCAACACCAACCCATTTACATCATCCAGGGCAGTTGTGCTCCTATCAATATTTTCAAATGTTCCCTGTTCTCCCAAAATTCCCAGGAAATTCCCAGTCAAAAGAATGGACATGCAAACTCGGTTTCCATATAGTTGGGAAATTGTGTTAGATGTAAATATAAAAGGAATACAATGATTTGCAAATCCTTTTCAACCCATATTCAGTTGAATATGCTACAAAGACAACATATTTGATGTTCAAACTGATAAACATTTTTCTTTTAGCAAATAATTATTAACTTTAGAATTTGATGGCAGCAACACATGACAAAGAAGTTGAGAAAAGTGGCAATAAAAACTGATAAAGTTGAGGAATGCTCATCAAACACTTATTTGGAACATCCCACAGGTGTGCAGGCTTATTGGAAACAGGTGGGTGCCATGATTGGGTATAAAAACAGCTTCCCAAAAAATGCTCAGTCTTTCACAAGACAGGATGGAGTGAGGTACACCCCTTTGTCCACAACTGCGTGAGCAAATAGTCAAACAGTTTAAGAACGTTTCTCAAAGTGCAATTGCAAGAAATTTAGGGATTTCAACATCTACAGTCCATAATATCATCAAAAGGTTCAGAGAATCTGGAGAAATCACTCCACGTAAGCGGCATGGTCGGAAACCAACATTGAATGACACAGGTTGCGTGCTGAGCCCCCTACTGTACACCCTCTTCACACACACGACTGTGTGGCCTCCCAGGACAACACCAGTATCATCAAGTTTGCAGATGATACTACGGTCGTCGAACTGATCACCGGGGGAGCTGAGGCAGCGTACAGAAGGGAGGTAGCGGAACTGGTGGCCTGGTGTCAGGATAATAATCTCCCTTTGAACACAGACAAGACCGAGGAGATGATTATTGACCCACGGAGAAGGAGTGCACAGTACACACCTTTGTACATAGGGGGGACAAAGGTGGACAGGGTGAAAACCTTCAAATTCCTCGGGACCCACATCAGCGAGGACCTCACCTGGGATCACAACACCCAACAACCAAAGAAAGTCCAGCAGTGACTGTACTTCCTAAGAAGGCTGAAAAAAATTTGGTATGCCACCCAAAATTCTCAGCAACTTCTATTGAAGTACAGTTGACAGTGTCCTTACCAGCTCAATCACGGTCTGGTATGGAAACTGAACTGCTAAGGACAGGAAGCCACTCCAGCGAGTGATTAAAACTGCTCAGTACATATCAGGAGTAGCCTTCCCCTCACTACAGGACATGTACTCTACCAGGGCCACCAGGAGAGCGCACAACATCATAAAGGACAGTACACACCCCCAGCACAGTCTCTTCAGCCTCCTACTATCAGGCAGACGATACAGGAGCCTGAAATCCAGGACGAGACTGAGAAACAGTTTCTACCCACAGGCCATCAGGCTTGTGAATGCTAACTCGTGAATGCTAGCCCAACCCCCCCCCCCCCATTTTTTACTTTGTATTTTGAACAAGACAGGTACCTTGACCACCCCCGAACTGTGAACCATCACTGTAGACACTTTTCACCTTTGATCACTAATAGTAAGGTCATCTTATGGGATATTTGGCCAATCTGTGAACTAAATCGTTACCAAGAAATCTCTTCACCAGTGTGTTTATAAAGGCGTCTAGTAACATGTCCTAAAAAGTTGAAATTCAAATCCTGGGGGAAAGTTCGTAAAAAACTGCACAAAGTCAGGTACCATTAACCGATTTTCGAAAATGCTTGATTTGGCCTTAAGTAACTTGTGAGGGGTCAAAATAGGGGTTCTTCAATATTCGGAGTTCATTGCAAGTATTTATTTTTCACCAAGACCACTCCCTGGTGGAAAAATGGCCACACCTCCTTTCCCAGGCCATCGTTCATCCCGACAATGCCCCCTACTCACACATACCATGCAGGGTATATGAAAAAAATAAAAAAATAAATAAAATAAAAAAGATAATAGTTTATTCTTTAATGTTTGACATGATGAATGGGCCAAGTCAGTGTTTAGTGATGGTTGCTGTCGTTGATTGGCATTTCAATGTGAGGACGTTATGAGTTTAACATTAGCACCAAACATGCTGGATCCATTTGCATCCCTTTTCTTTGTTGAACATGGGTGGACATAATATACTGATTTTGATGTCAGCTATGTAAGTATTATTGAAATCTTTTTCTATCTATTTGAAATGTTTCACTTCACTGCATTGATTATAAGGTTAGAACTAAATGTTGTCATTAATAGTATTAAAAATTCCCTAAGCTCTATGTTTAACAATTCTGTTTTAATATGCTTTTTTCTAAGAAAGAGTGTCCCTTTGATGTCCAAACTGAAGTGTTTTGAGGGCACAGTAGTTTATTGCTCATTTTGTTGCACCTGCAGTTATATTGATTAGTGATTTTTTGCACCTGTACTAGGAAAGTGTTTGTCACTGTCATTCTTTTAGTTGTTGTGCAGAGAAAAGCAGCTTTATATTCAGCTAAAATCATCACATTTACTGCATTACTTTTCAGTGTGTGTTCATCCATTAGAAGTAAGTGTTATTTCTTTCCTTTTTTATGTAATTTGTTTGAATTTTGAATAGGGACGGCGTGGCGCAGTGGGAGAGTGGCCGTGCGCAACCCGAGGGGCCCCGGTTCAAATCCCACCTAGTACCAACCTCGTCACGTCCGTTGTGTCCTGAGCAAGACACTTCACTCTTGCTCCTGATGGGTGCTGGTTGGCGCCTTGCATGGCAGCTCCCTCCATCAGTGTGTGAATGTGTGTGTGAATGGATAAATGTGGAAGTAGTGTCAAAGCGCTTTGAGTACCTTGAAGGTAGAAAAGCGCTATACAAGTACAACCCATTTATCATTTATTTTAGATATATCTAGGCTAATAAGAATTTGTTGGAATGAGGACCTTTATGGAGATGGTAACTGATGGGAAGATGGGAGCCAGTCACACATATCCAGTGGTGGTACTGTTTGAGCAGAGATTTGAAGAAACCTTCAAAAGACTCGCCAAAGGGGGACGAACACCTGCACTCTGGGTGCAGTACCACCACATGGTAAATGTTATTAAGATGTTCATCCGAACTGAGCAGCTTGCAGACCACGAAGGGCACCTGTCCTGCATTGCTACCTGGATGCTGGACATATTTGCAGCTGCAGGCCATAATCAGTATGCCAAAGGTGCACGAATGTACTGCCAACTGATGAAGGAACTGGAAACTTTGCCTCGTTACAAAGAGACCATCGAACGTTTCACTGCCCATGAGAACCATGTTGTCCGGTATTCCAGCCACGATTGGTCTGGCACCTGGTGTGACATTTGCATTGAGCAGACGTTAACTTTAACTGCTGCTGTGACCCAAGGTCACCTCCATATTTATACTGTTGACTGTCAATCAGAATGTGCAATAATGTTATGTTACTTACTGTGCCTTGTATATACATTTTTATTTTATTTTCTTATTTTTAGCTAAGTACCATGTGACTTGTTGAAGGGTGGACAAGCAAAAATTTTCATTGTACGGCAAACTGTCTGTTTAACTGTGCATGACAATAAACAATCTTGAATCTTGAAAGTTAATGATTTGCAAAAAAAATTAAGTTTCTCAGTTCGAACATTAAATATGTCGTCTTTGCAGTCTATTTAATTGAATATAAGTTTAAAAGGATTTGTAAATCTTTGTATTCTGTTTTTATTTACAATTTGCACAACGTGCAAACTACACTGGCTTTGGGGTTTGCGCACACACACAAATACATACACATATATACACATATATATACATATATATATATATATACATATATATATATATATATATATACATATATATATATATATATATACATATATATATATATATATATATATACATATATATATATATACATATACATATATATATATATATATATATACACATATATATATACATATATATATACATATATACATATATATATATATATATATATACATATATATATACATATATATATACATATATACATATATATATATATACATATATACATATATATATATATATATATATATATATATATATATATATATATATATATATATATCCACACACACACTCTATAATGACCTTTCTTTTGAATGTTTTTCTCTCTTTACTTTTGCTGAGTTCCTACTCTGTTCCAAGATTGATGAGGTGTGCGACCAACTGTAGCGCTTATACTGACAGGCGATTCAGATGTATGCTTAAATAAATAAATAGATAAATAAAGCATAGAGAAACATCTTTACGGTATTTGAGATGTTTTTCAAACTAAGTATGGCCACAAGTGCATAAGAAATAACTATTTTTGAATATGATGCCACAAGCTTGTCATACATATCTTCGGGCAGTTTGGCCCATTCCTCTTTGCAGCACCTCTCAAGCTCCATCAAGTTGGATGGGAAGCGTTGGTTTTCATCCAGCATGTCTCTGTACATTGCTGCATTCATTCTTAGTCTAGTCTGGGAGGTGACCAAGACCATGGTCACTCTCTCAGAGCTACAGCATTCCTCTGTGGAGAGAAGAGAACCTTCAGGATGTACAATCCACCAATCAGGCCTGTATGGTAGAGTGGGCCTAATGGAAGTCATGTCTTAGTCAAAGGTTTACCAAAATGTACCTGAAAGACTCTCAGACCATGAGAAACTAAATTATCTGGTCTGTTGAGACAAAGATTGAAGTTTTTGGTGTGAATAGTTTGGAGGAAACCAGGCCAATACCATCCCAACAGTGAAGCATAGTGGTGGCAGCATCATGCTGTGGGGATGGTTTTCAGCGGGACGAACTGGGAGACTAGTCAGGATAGAAAGAAACATGAATGCAGCAAGGTACAGAGACATCCTGGATGAAAACTTCCCATCCAACCTGAAGGAGCTTGAGAAGTGGTGCACAGAGGAAACTCCCCAAATACTTGATAACGATGAGCAGCTCCAGAATTTTCCACAATGGAATTGAGGAGATGATGGTGACGGCGTGAATGAAAACCAAGATGAAGACGACACAGAGGAAGTGTTCTCTCGATGGACATGACGATCACATGAGCGTGAATCTGGTCAGCAATCCACTGTTTTGCACGCGCACTTACATCTAAAATAGCATGTGACTGACCTCACGTCCACCGTGAGTCCTGCAGAAGAACTCGGGCACACGTCAGGTAGCACTGCAGCTCAGGCAGCGGAGTTAGCCCGCAAAGACCCGGGAGCGTCAACGCAGCAAGCACCCCCAAACTACCCACCCGCCCACACCCCCGCCCCACCCGCCGCCCGTCCGTCATTCGCGGGCTCTAATTCGGCAACGCCTCCGGGAGGCTGGCGGCCGGTTGCGAGTGTGTTAGCAGTGATGAATCACCGCTTGCTGGCGCCGTAACAACTAGAAAGCAATAAGGTGCACAGTGTGATGTTAGCGCTTTGGACAGACGCCCCTGGAGACACTTGTGCACTCCCAACACATTAAATATTCGCCTGTTTCAAATCACAACCAAAACTCGTCCCAAATTCTACTATAGTTTTTTAGTTATTTACGTTTTATGTCATGTAACCAACGTGTTATTAATAATAGCTAGACCCCCAACCCCAACCCCCACTATGTTAAAATCCCCCCCAAACCTGTTCCGCTCGCTTGTGCTACATTTTTGCTGCAACATTTTTTGGTCTAACGATATCGATTTTATGTTATTAACGTTTTATGCTTTTATGTTAACGTATTCCATCCATCCATTTTGTACCGCTTGTCCCTTTTGGGATCGCGGGGGGTACTGGAGCCTACCTCAGCTGCACTCGAGCGGAAGGTTGCATACACCCTGGACAAGTCGCCATCTCATCGCAGGGCCAACAGAGATAGACAGACAACATTCACACTCACATTCACACACTAGGGCCAATTTAGCGTTGCCAATCAACCTATCCCCAGGTGCATGTCTTTGGAAGTGGGAGGAAGCCGGAGTAACCGGAGGGAACCCACGCATTCATGGGGAGAACATGCAAACTCCACACAGAAAGATGCCGAGCCAGGGATTGAACTCAGGACCTTCATATTGTGAGGCACATGCACTAACCCCTGCGTCACGGTGCTGCCCATGTTAACGTGTTATAATTCATAACTAGATGAAATTATTTTCACGTTTCCCCAATTTTATACCATTTAACTACATTTGTACTGGAAAAAAATGTGGTTTAACCATTACACAAACCCCGTTTCCATATGACTTGGGAAATTGTGTTAGATGTAAATATAAACGGAATAAAATGATTTGCAAATCATTTTCAACCCATATTCAGTTGAATATGCTACAAAGACAACATATTTGATATTCAAACTGTTTACCTTTTTTTTTTTTTTCAAATAATCATTAATTTTAGAATTTGATGCCAGCAACACATGACAAAGAAGTTGGGAAAGGTGGCAATAAATACCGATAAAGTTGAGGAATGCGCATCAAACACTTATATGGAACATCCCACAGGTGTGCAGGCTAATTGGGAACAGGTGGGTGCCATGATTGGGTATAAAAGCAGCTTCCATAAAATGCTAAGTAATTCACAAACAAGGATGGGGTGAGGGTCAACACTTTTTAAGCAAATTGTCAAACAGTTTTAGAACAACATTTCTCAATGAGCTATTGCAAGGAATTTAGGGATTTTACCATCTACGGTCCGTAAAATCATCAAAAAATTCAGAGAATCTGGAGAAATCACTGCCCGTAAGCGATGATATTTCGGACTTTTGATCCCTCAGTCGGTACTGCATCAAAAATCGACATCAATGTGTAAAGGATATCACCACATGGACTCAGGAACACTTCATAAAATCACTGTCAGTAACTACAGTTGGTCGCTACATCTGTAAGTGCAAGTTAAAACTCTACTATGCAAAACCAAACCCATTTACCAACAATATCCTGGAACGCCGCCGGCTTGGCTGGGCCCGAGCTCACCTAAGATGGACTGATGCAAAGTGGAAAGGTGTTCTGTGGTCTGACGAGTCCACATTTCAAATTATATTTGGAAACAGAAGACGTGGTGTCCTCCAGAACAAAGAGGAAAATAACCATTCGGATTGTTATAGGCGCAAAGTTCAAAAGCCAGCATCTATGCTGGTATGGGAGTGCATTAGTGCCCAAGGCATGGGTAACTTACACATCGGTGAAGGCACCATTAATGCTGAAAGGTCCATACAGGTTTTGGAGCAACATATGTTGTCATCAAAGCAACGTTATCATGGACGCCCCTGCTTATTTCAGCAAGGCAAGTGTTTCAACAGGGTGGCTTTGTAAAAAAAGAGTGCTTGCAGTCCAGACCCGTCTCCCATCGAAAATATGTGGCGCATTACGAAGCGTAAAATACAAAAGCGAGACCCCGGACTGTTGAAGTACTGAAGCTCTACATAAAACAAGAATGGGAAATAATTCTACTTTCAAAGCTTCAACATTTAGTTTCCTCAGTTCCCAGACGTTTGAGTGTTGTTAACAAAAAAGGTGATGTAACACAGTGGTGAACATGCCCTTTCCCAACTACTTTGGCACGTGTTGCAGCCATGAAATTCTAAGCTAATTTTTTTTTTTTTTTTTTTTAAATAAAGTTGCTGAGTTCGAACATCAAATATCTTGTCTTTGTAGTGCATTCAACTGAATATGGGTTGAAAAGGATTTGCAAATCATTGTATTCAGTTTATATTTACATCTAACACAATTTCCCAACTCATATGAAAACGGGGTTTGTAGTTTTCCAAGTGATTGTTTTATGTCTTCATGTTATCAACATGTATTTAACACACACACACACACACACACACACACACACACACACACACACACACACACCAACTGTATCAAAATCCCCCCCAAAACTTTCCCATTCATTGTGCGACATTTGTGATGCAAAAAGTTTTGGTCCAACCTTTTTTCTTTAGTTATTAACCTTTTATGTGTTTATGTCATAAACGTGTTATCAACTTGTTACTAATCATAACTAGATCCCCGTCCCCCCCAAAATTATTTCAAAATCTCCCCAATTTTGTTCCATTTGTTTATTCTGTGTGCTGAAAAAATGTGGTCTATTATTGTTTTGAAATTATTTTTGTCCTAAGGTTTTTTGTTCTTAACGGGTAAATAACGTCTTACTGTATTAATTATAACAGACATCCCCCCCAACTATATCAAAATCACCCTAAACCTGTCCCATTCCTTTGTGCTGCGACATTTTTTGGTCGAACCACTTATTGTTTTTTAGTCATTAACTTTTTATGTTGCTACTTGTCCAGGGTGTACCCCGCCTTCCGCCCAATTGTAGCTGAGATAGGCACCAGCGACCCCAAAGGGAATAAGCGGTAGAAAATGGATGGATGGATGGTTTTATGCTGTTAACATGTAATTAACATGTTTATTAATCATATCTAGACCTCCCCTAAAATTACCCCAAACTTGTCCCATTTCTTTGTGCTGCAAAATCTTTTGCTCTGTTATTGTTAATAAGTTATTTTAATTTTATGGTTTCTTGTTATAAACGTGTAAATAACATGTTACTGTATTAATTATAATACAGTAACAAATTATAATTTGTGGTGGTTTGTGCTGCAAAAAGTTTGGTCTAACTATTATAGTTTTGAAGTTATTATCATTTTATTTCTTTTGTGTCATTGAGGTGTAATTAACGTGATACTGCAATAATCATAACTAAACCTCACTAAGAGCTTAAAAACTATATTCTAAACAATTGGTACTGGTTTGGGGAGCTGGTTATGGATATTTAAATGTTAATAACTTTAAAATATAATAATTGGACAAAGCTTTTTGCAGCAACAACAAATGGGACAAGTTTGGGAAATGTTGACCGAGTTTGGGGGGGAGGGTGTGCAGCTATGGTTAGTATAACATGTTAATTACATGTTAATAACGTTAACTTAAACACTATAATACTTACACAAACAATATTTGCAGCACAAACCATTGGTGCTGGTTTGCGGAGGTTTTGACAAGGTAGGGGGAGATGGATTTCGAATATTGAAACGTTCATTTTAAAATATGAAAATTGGACAAACATTGTTGCAGCACAACCAGCAACAAACACATGGTACACGTTTGGATGATTTTGACATAACACGTTAATAAAGTCAAATAGAGTGATTTTGATATAGTTTGGGGCGTGCCAGTTATACCGTATTTTTCAGATTATAAATTGCTCCGGAGTATACGTCGCACCGGCGGAAAATGAATAATAAAGAAGGAAAAAAACACATATACGTCGCACTGGAGTATAAGTCACATTTTTGGGGGAAATTTATTTGACAAAATCCAACACCAAGAACAGACATTTGAAAGTCAATTTAAAATAAATAAAGAATAGTGAACAACAGGCTGAATAAGTGTACGTTATATGACGCATAAATAACCAATTGAGAAGGTGCCTGCTATGTTAACGTAACATATTATGGTAAGAGTCATTCAAATAACTATAACATATAGAACATGCTATACGTTTACCAAACAATCTGTCACTCCTCATCGATAAATCCCATGAAATCTTCCTCCTCGATGTCGCTTCTAAACAACTCTGCCAACTCCAAAGGTATGTGCTGCTTTCTTTTGTCGTTTTCTGCTGCATATTTCACTACGTCCAGCTTGTAATCTGCAGTACATGATCTCCTTTTCGGTGCCATTATTGTTCAGCCCTTCTCAGTTTTTATAAGTTACCGCCAATGTTGAAATGATCCATTTTAATAGCTACGGCAGTAGCATATAGCAGTTAGCATCCCATGACCCACAATGCACTTCTGCCATGACCCTCCCCCGCCGAATTCTTATTGGTTGAGTGTGTGTGACGATTGCTGACATTTTATTCGTCTCTTCCGCAAATGAGATAAATAATATATTTTATTATTTTACGGTAATGTGTTAATAATTTCACACATAACTCGCACCCCCGGCCAAACTATGAAAAAAAACTGCGACTTATAATCCGAAAAATACGGTAGTTACTACAGTAACACATTTACACGTTAACATGAAACCATAAAACGAAAAGAACTTAAAAACAATAATAGACAAAATTGTATGCAGCACAAACGCAGTAAAAACAAATGGAACAAAATTGGGGAGATTTTGACAAAGTTGGGGGTGCAGTTATGATTAATAACCCGTTAATATCATAACACAATAAACCGTTACTAACTTCAAAACAAATGGCTAGACCAAAACTTTTTGAAGCCCAAACAACAAAATTGGGGAGATTTTTACATGGTTGAGGGCCTAGTTATGAATGATAAAACGTTAATAACAACATAAAGTGGTGCAGTGCGAGAGCAGCCGTGCGCAACCCGAGGGTCCCTGGTTCAATCCCCACCTAGTACCAACCTCGTCACGTCCGTTGTGTCCTGAGCAAGACACTTCACCCTTGGTCCTGATGGGTGCTGGTTAGCGCCTTGCATGGCAGTTCCCTCCATCAGTGTGTGAATGTGTGTGTGAATGGGTAAGAGCACTATAAAAATAAAACGAAGAACCAATGGTCTAAAATATACACATTAGTGTACCAAAGAAAAATAAGTGATGAAAAAGTACCATCCGTCCATTTTCTACTGCTTGTCCCATAATCAATAAAATAGTCAATAGTCAATACAGTCATGACGATAGGTACAATCTAGAATAATCTCTTTCCGCAATACTTCTCCTCTTAGTCTATTCTTAAAACCGACTATGCCGGTGATTGACACCAGATATTGGGGGAAGTCGTTTCCAGTAAGTTTACTTCCGTTCAAAAGTCACGTGACCAAATACAACCGGTAGGCTTGCATTCTTTTAGTACAAAGTAGTCTAAGGCAGTGGTTCTCAAATGGGGGTACGCGTACCCCTGGGGGTACTTGAAGGTATGCCAAGGGGTACGTGAGATTTTTTAAAAATATTCTAAAATTAGCAACAATTCAAAAATCCGTTATGAATATATTTATTGAATAATACTTCAAGAAAATATGAATGTAAGTTCATAAACTGTGAAAAAAATACAACAATGTAATATTCAGTGTTGACAGCTAGATTTTTTTGTGGACATGTTCCATAAATATTGATGTTAAACATTTCTTTTTTTGTGAAGAAATGTTTAGAATTAAGTTCATGAACCCAGATGGATCTCTATTACAATCCCCAAAGAGGGCACTTTAAGTTGTTGATTACTTCTATGTGTAGAAATTGTTACCGTATTTCCTTGAATTGCCGCAGGGCATATAGTATGTGCCTGCCTTGAATTACTGCCGGGTCAAACTCGCTTCCCAAAATAATTAGCGGATGCTTAGTATTACCACCTAGTCAAACTCGGGACGTCACAAGTGACACTTCCCCTGTCATCATTTTCAAAATGGAGGAGGCTGATTTCAATACCGGTAATTTGAAATCGCATAAAGGGAAGAAGATTAAGAGCTATTCAGTAGGATTTAAGGTCCAAGCTTACATCACACTCAAATTTTTACTGCATGCCTTTGGTAAGTGCCGTAGTGAGAAGAGGTTTTAAAATAATTGGCGCATGCTTACTTTTACCGCATGCCTTTGGTAAGCGCAGGAGTGAGAAGAGGTTTTAAATTAATTAGCGCCCCGGCGGCAATTCAAGTTGGAGCCACTATGGATTGAACTTTCACAGTATCATGTTAGACCCGCTCGACATCCATTGCTTTCGGTCCCCTATAGGGGGGGGGTTGCCCACATCTGAGGTCCTCTCCAAGGTTTCTCATAGTCAGCATTGTCACTGGCGTCCCACTGGATGTGAATTCTCCCTGCCCACTGGGTGTGAGTTTTCCTTGCCCTTTTGTGGGTTCTTCCGAGGATGTTGTAGTCGTAATGATTTGTGCAGTCCTTTGAGACATTTGTGATTTGGGGCTATATAAATAAACATTGATTGATTGATTGATAAACATTGAAATACGGTATTTATAATTGAATCACTTGTTTATTTTTCAACAAGTTTGTAATTATTTTTATATCTTTTTTTCCAAATAGTTCAAGAAAGACCACTACAAATGAGCAATATTTTGCACTGTCATACAATTTAATAAATCAAAAACTGATGACATAGTGCTGTATTTTACTTCTTTATTTCTTTTTTTCCAACCAAAAATGCTTTGCTCTGATTAGAGGGTACTTGAATTAAAAAAAATGTTGACAGGGGGTACATCACTGAAAAAAGGTTGAGAACCACTGGTCTAAGGGGTCAGTGGTAGCATCCATATTTTAGCGTTAGACAGCTAATGTTGTGCATTTTGCGTGATGGCCCTACAGTTCAGTTGCTAGTGTGACGAAGCACGAGAGTTCATTTGCTATTTGCGATTGGATGTTAGGAAGCTGATGATAGCGCTAGGTCGACTTGATCTTGTCAGGAGCTAGAATGCAATTGTTATGATACGGATAGCGTTAGTGCGCAGACCGAAACAGGTTGATGTTTGTGCGCTAGCTCTAAGTCGTCCTTTTTGATGACTCCTATTTCACGTGGTGGCCAGCGTTCTAAAGACCGAAGTGAGCGCTGGCGGTTTTGCAGCGTGTTCGCATGCATAAAATGTTGTTTGAGTTGATTCTTAGTCTGCAGTCGTTCGGCCGTCCTCTTTGTCCTTGCGCCAGATGCCGGCGTTGTGCTGAACGACTCATTAGGACGAGACATCTTCCAGCCTGACCGACACGCTAAAACCAGCCGCGGGGCCAAGAACGAGTCGCCGCGACGGAAGGGAAAAAAAGCCACGGCGAGCACGCGGCGAGTGAGTGAGTCATCAATCAGAGAGAGGGGGAATCCTGGGAACAGCCTTCATTAGCAGAGTGCGCGCCGACTGCCAACCTGCCGGCGCGCGCATCTTTGACTGGCACCTCAGAGCGGCCATGTCTCGGCAAGCACGTGAGGGGGAGGGGCTAAGGAAGCAGGGTGATAATTGTAAAAACACTCAGAGGAAGGTGATGAAGATGAGCGGAGCAGCTTCTTCTTGTTAGTTGTTACATCACCGTTAGTGTGTGTGTGTGTGTTTCTATCAAGCTTCATGGCCACAGCAACCAGGAGATCTTTGAATTCCCAAACAAGCTCCAGATTGAATTAGTAGGAGAGCAGCTTGATTACATGCATCTTTGTGACGTACGAGAGTCAAGGGATGCAACATTTTGGGGCAAGCGTTCAAAATTTCTACAGAAGAAGAAATAAATTAGCTGTGCAACAAGTTTAGTAAAGTATTCACAGTGCCTCACTTAATCCACATGTTATAGTCCAGCTGTATTCCAAAATGGCATGAGTTCATTCTTCCTTCAATATTCTACAGGCAATACCCCACAATGACAATGTGAAGTTGTTTTTCAGTTCTTGTTTGTTTTTAATTCATTTGCAAATTCATTAAAAACTAGATGAGGCAATTTCTGAAGGAATTGTGTGTGAATGCTCCAATGCTGAAGTTGAACTGAAATGCTGACAGAATGTAGTATGAATGTAAGAATAGTTTGAATGTTGGAATGGTTTGAATGTTAAAAAGTATGAATTTTTGAGAAAATTGGAATTTGGTTTGGAACTTGTGAAAGTGTTAGTTTGAATGTCCAGGATGAGTGGAATGTGTTGATGGAATAGGTTGAAATATCGGAACTGTGCAACTTGGAAAAATGTCCTATTCATTTCAATGGGAACTTCCCGGAAATTTGGGAATTTTGGGCAAAGCGGGATTTTTTGTAATTAAGCATGAATGTCCTGAATGAGCTGAATTGTTTGGTGTTGGAAATGTTTAAATCGGTCAAGAAATGTTGAAGTAGTAACAGTTTGTTAATTGAAAAATGGTATTATGGAATTTTGGGAAAACCAGGAATTTTTCAAGTTCTTAAAGCAACTTGGTTTTTTTGTCCTGACTAAGAGGAATGTTTTGACAGTGGAATGGTTGAAGTGGGTTGAAAAATGTGAAAGGCACTAAGAAGGTTGGAAATAAGGCTGGAAAAAAAACAGGAATTCCTAAAAATGTGTTGAATGTGAAAACATGGTTGTTTGAATTTTCAGGATGAATTGAATATGTCGAAGGTGGAATGGTTTGAATCGGTTGAAAAATGTGGCAATTGTGGAAATTTGAAATATGGATCATTCAATTTGAATGGGGAAAATGTCCCTAAAACTGGGAATTCTAGGAAATCTGGGGTTTCTTATTTTTTGAGGGGGAGCACACAATTCCTGAACAGGCTGAATATTTTGGAGTTGGAACGGTTTGAATCGAATAAAAAATGTGGGAGTTGTGGAACTTTGAAAAATGTCCCATTATTTGGTGGAAAACGGGAATTTTTTGGAAAATACTAAAAAATGTGAATGTTCTGAATGAGTTGGTGTTGGAATTTTTCAAATTGGTCAATAAATGTTGAAGGAGTAACATTTTTAACTGAGAAGTGGTATTACAGAATTTCCGGAACTTCGGGAAAAACTGGAAAATTTTCCAGTTCAAACAACATGTTTTTTTTTAAGAGGAATGATTTGACAGTGAAACGGTTGAAGTGGGTTGAAAAATGTGGAAGGAGTACTCGAAAGAAAAAAGGGTTTGAAAAAACGGGATTTCTGGAAATTCCTAGAATTGTGTTGAATTAAAAAAAAAAAAATAGTTTGAATATACAGGATGAGTGAAATATGTTGAAGGTGGAATGGTTTGAATCGGTTGAAAAATGTTGAAATGATGTAAGTTTTATAAATGGCCTGGAAAACATGGAGTTCTGGGAAATCTGGGAATTTTAGGAATTTGTCAAGGGAAAGCTCTCAATTTCAGAATAGGCTGAACAGTTTGAAGTTGGAACGGTTTGAATGGGATGAAAAATCTGGAGGATGAGAAGAAGAAGAAAAAGAAGAAGAAGAAGAAAAAGAAGAAGAAGGAGGAAAAGA
>NC_084613.1:33582979-33635479 GCF_033978795.1 Nerophis ophidion
GATTAATATCGATTTTTTTAAATTCGATTCTTGATTCAAAAACGATATTTTTCCGATTCAAAACGATTCTGTACTCATTCAATACATAGGATTTCAGCAGGATCTACCCCAGTCTGCTGACATGCTAGCAGAGTAGTAGATTTTATTTTTTAAAAAAAGCTTTTATATTTGTAAAGGACAATTTTTTATCAACAGATTGCAATAATGTAAATTTGTTTTAACTATTAAACGAACCAAAAATATGACTTATTTTATCTTTTTAAAAAACATTGGACACAGTGTGTTGTCAAGCTTATGAGATGCGATGCAAGTGTAAGCCACTGTGACACTATTGTTCTTTTTTATTATTTTTATAAATGTGTAATGATAATGTCAATGAGAGATTTTTAATCACTGCTATGCTGAAATTATAATTAATATCGATACTTTTGTTGATAATATTCATTTTTGTGTCATTACTTTTGGTTTGTTCTGTGTCGTGTTTGTGTCTCCTCTCAATTGCTCTGTTTATTGCAGTTCTGAGTGTTGCTGGGTCAGGTTTGGTTTTGGAATTGGATTGCATTGTTATGGTATTACTGTTTAGTGGCTTGTTGGATTGACTAAAAAAATAAATAAATAAATAAAAAAATCTATTTTTTGAAAATGAGAATAGATTCTGAATCGCACAACGTAAACAATTCGATTCGTATTCGAATCGATTTTTTCCCACACCCCTAAGATATATATATATATGAATGAGTGTCCGCCCTGAGACCGGTAGGTTGTGAGTTCAAACCCCGGCCGAGTCAAACCAAAGACTATAAAAATGGGACCAATTACCTCCCTGCTTGGCACTCAGCATCAAGGGTTAAACATGGGGGTTAAATCACCATAAATGATTCCCGGGCGCGGCACTGCTGCTGCCCACTGCTCCACTCACTTCCCAGGGGGTGATCAAGGGGATGGGTCAAATGCACAGGACAAATTTCACCACACCTAGTGTGTGTGTGACAATCATTTGTACTTTAACTTTAAATATATATATATATCGTATTTCCTTGAATTGCCGCAGGGCATAGTATGGGCCTACCTTGAATTACTGCTGGGTGAAACTCGAATCCCAAAATAATTAGCGCATGCTTATTCCCATAATCAATAAAATAGTCAATAGTCAATACAGTCATGACATTAGGTACAATCTAGAATAATCTCTTTCCGCAATACTTCTCCTCTTAGTCTATTCTTTAAACCGACAATGCCGATGATTCACACCAGATATTGGGGGAAGTCGATTCCAGTAAGTTTACTTCCGTTCAAAAGTCACGTGACCAAATACAACCGGTAGGCTTAAATTCATTTCGTACAAAGTAGTCTAAGGCATCGGTTTTCAAATGGGGGTACGCGTACCCCTGGGGGTACTTGAAGGTATGCCAAGGGGTTCGTGAGATTTTTTGAAAATATCCTAAAATTAGCAACAATTCAAAAATCCTTTATAAATATATTTATTGAATAATACTTCAAGAAAATATGAATGTAAGTTTATAAACTGTGAAAACAAATACAAAAATGTAATATTCAGTGTTGACAGCTAGATTTTTTGTGGACATGTTCCATAAATATTGATGTTAAAGATTTTTTTGGTGAAGAAATGTTTAGAATAAAGTTCATGAACCCAGATGGATCTCTATTACAATCCCCAAAGAGGGCACTTTAAGTTGATGATTACTTCTATGTGTAGAAATTGTTACCGTATTTCCTTGAATTGCCGCAGGGCATATAGTATGCGCCTGCCTTGAATTACTGCCGGGTCAAACTCGCTTCCCAAAATAATTAGCGCATGCTTAGTATTACCACCTAGTCAAACTTGTGACTTCACGAGTGACACTTCCCCTGTCATCATTTTTAAAATGGAGGAGGCTGATTTCAATACCGGTAATTTGAAATCGCATAAAGGGAAGAAGATTAAGAGCTATTCAGTAGGATTGAAGGTCCAAGCTTACATCACACTCTAATTTTTACTGCATACCTTTGGTAAGTGCCGGAGTGAGAAGAGGTTTTAAAATAATTTGCCCATGCTTACTTTTACCGCATGCCTTTGGTAAGCGCAGGGATGAGAAGAGGTTAGCCTCCCGGCGGCAATTCAAGGAAATACGGTACATATGTGTATGTATATATATATATATATATATATACATACATACATACATTTATACATACATATATATATATATACATTTATATATATATATATATATATGTATTTATGTATATACTGTAAATGTATATGTATGAATATATATATATATACATACATATATATATATATATACACACACACACACACACACACACACACACACACACACACACACACACACACACACACACAATAACATGTATTCACCCAAATGTTTATATCCTACATTGCCCAGAAGGCTTAATGCTGTAGATGAGAACTGTAAATGGGTTAGCGGTACGTGTCAACGAGCGATATGTTGTTTCAGTCCAAGTGTTCCCGCCTTGTCTACACAAGAAACACACATTTTAATTAGATAGTTGACACGATCGTCTCAGGATCGAATTGTATCGGCAAAAATGACGACTAGCCGAAATGTTGCAGGCATACCTGTAACATTGTAACCTACACAGTCAATTTTCAAGAAAACATTCTGAACCAAAATAAGTAATACTCAAAAAACACGCCTTGCTCCCTTTGCTTTCACGTGACAGCCCGTGTCCAGGTTAGTACTCCCAGCGCAGGTGGCTAACAATGCCCAAAGATGAAGGCTGAACTCCCAGCGGGACCAAAGAACATGTCTGCACACTCTTTCTCAGCAAGAGGTGAGAGTCTGGGGATAAACGTGTCGGCCAATTGGCCAAAAGAACACGTCATCCAGACTGATGACTACCCAGCGCATGACATGACGCGACACGGAATAAAGTGCATGTAGGGGAGGCAGAGTTCAAGGTTGCAGCTCAAGTCACTCCTGGAATGAGCCTTTACCATGAAATATAATCATATTTGTGTTAATACTCAAAAGGGTCATGTTATGATTTTTTTTTCTACTTTTAAAACACTTCATTTTTGTTAACATAACACATAATAATGGTTCTTTTACATAGGTAAAGACCTATCTTTCAGCCACTTTTTGGCTGCTGGTAAAAACGGCTCGTTTCGAGAGGCGGAGTTGTTGGATGCAAAGGAAGCCCTCCTTACCGCGGGACCTGGTCCTTCTTCCCCGCCCTGGCATCCTGGTTTTGTAGTGTTTTTGCAAAGACCGTAAGGACACCGGTGATCACAACACAACATCCCAGATGATGTAGCGAGACCAGCGGCTAACTGTGTTTTGTTGTCGGCTCATGGAGAAGGCGATGTGTGCGGACAGAAAAAGTAAGAAAGTCAGGCTCCAAATCCGGTACGATATGCTGGCTAAGGCTACACTTGTACAGAGTCTTTATCTCTCCAATGCTATGTCCTGAATGTATACGTGTGTATATTGACAATAACATGTGTTTCTACTCTCTATCATGTCAAGTTTTACTGCACTGCTGCTTTGACCATTTGTAAACAATTGCTGGTTGTACAGTAGGCTACGCTACGAGCTACATCGCAAACGTAACAACGGATCATCCGACTAACTGGTCCGTTGCCAAACACAGTAGGCCAGAGGTTACCAACCTTTTTGGAACCAAGAGCTACTTCTTGGGTACTGATTAATGCAAAGGGCTACCAGTTTGATACACACTTAAATAAATTGCCAGAAATAGCCAATTTGCTCAATTTACCTTTAACTCTATGTTATTATTAATAATTAATGATATTTATCTTTGTGGAAACACTGATCATCTTAATGATTTCTCACAACACATCCAATCTGCACTTTGTTAGAATATATAACAAATTGGACCAAGCTATATTTCTAACAAAAACAAATCATTATTTTGTTCTAGATTTTCCAGATTTTTTTTTTTTAAAGAAATTCAAAATACTAAGAAATAAGATTTAAATTTGATTCTACAAATTGTCTAGATTTGCCAGAATATTTTTTTTTAATTTTAATCATAAGTTTGAAGAAATATTTCACAAATATTCTTCGTCGAAAAAACAAGCTAAAATGAAGAATCAAATTAAAATCTATTTATTATTCTTTACAATTAAAAAAAAAATACTTGAACATTGATTTAAATTGTCAAGAAAGAAGAGGAAGGAATTTAAAAGGTAAAAAGGTATAGGTGTTTAAAAATCCTAAAATCATTTTTAAGGTTGTATTTTTTCTCTAAAATTGTCTTTCTGAAAGTTAAAAGAAGCAAAGTAAAACAATAAATTAATTTATTTAAACAAGTAAAGACCAAGTCTTTAAAATATTTTCTTGGATTTTCAAATTCTATTTGAGTTTTGTCTCTTTTAGAATTAAAAATGTCGAGCAAAGCGAGACCAGCTTACTGGTAAATAAATAAATATTAAAAAATAGAGGCAGCTCACTGGTAAGTGCTGCTATTTGAGCTATTTTAGAACAGACCAGCGGGCGACTCATCTGGTCCTTACAGGCCACCTGAAGAACGCGGACACCACGTTGGTGACCCCTGCAGTAGGCCCCAATCCATTTTAAAAGTAACTTTTAGGAAAATTATTCCTTATTTTGCCGGCGTGGCGCAGTTGTCCAACATTAGAACACTAAGCTAGCAACACAACAACATCGAGCTAACAATGCTAACATTTCGTTCACACATTTCTACTGTTATTACGTGCTTCTTCATGGTCTCTCCTCCATTGCCACAAATAGCCCGCCATTAAAAGCTATTATCTTTTTGTGAAACTCTGGTATGCTTTGGTATGGTATGCTCTTTATTGTCATTGCACAAATACAACGAAATGTCGTTCTCACCACAAACCCTTTCAGGATTAAACAAACAAACATCGTACAGAAAACAGAACAGGAACGCTGATGGGTGGCCACTTACGGCGCCACGTAAAAAGCAGATGCTGGTGGAGGATGAGCCAAAAAAAAAGTAAACTTCAGACTGGATTCCTATTGGAGTGAGAACAAAATCCATAGCAAAGCACACATATGTTACGACATACAACTCGAAACTTGCAACGAGGGGTGAGAGTGGGCATCTGCCCTGAAGCTGCCGGCCACTAGTGGCGCTGCCCCGTTTCCCGTCATACCACGTGGGGCTTTCCCTCACAATGGTCTATTTATGGTCCTCAAACTCATCATACTTCACCATCAGAGCAGCTGGCGTCTCAAAGATGTGGCCAAAGATTGCAATATAGTCCAAAATCGCACGTCTGAGTTCCCAGAGTTCTGCTCACACCGTCCAATCATTAGTGGCAGCTTAACGGGTACTTTGAACGGCTGCCTGCGTCTTCCAATTTGTCGACACACCAGAGGAACACTTACTCCACTCAGCAGGTGTCCTGTTGTCATGATTCCGAATAGGGTCGCCAGGTACGCGGCACTCCTCTTCTTCCAGGAGTCCGTTGTATGTCTGGCAACAACCGGATCTTGACAATTTTGTTGAGAGGAGGGTTGATCAATTCCATTGTTTCGATTTTAGAGAGCAGTGCAAAGAGAGGCAACAAGAAAGTTAAGACAAGACTAAACAAAGAAGCAAACAGGAGAGATAAGAGCGAGAGAAAGAGAACGTCCGCCCACGCCAGTGGGAAGCAAGCAAGACTCACAGTTGAAGGCACATTGCCTCAAATAACAAAAGTTAAAAGTAAGCTCTTCTAACTTCAGATGAGGTTGAAAGTTTGTGTCGTTACTTGTGTTTGGTAGATCAACTAACAACACGGCTTTTTCTTCATTTTGTTTTTATCGTGGAAATACTGCGTTCTATAAATTAAAAATGGCTGACTCAGGCAAGGATGTTTGGGTAATTTTCTACCATATATGGATAATCCGCTGACATCACAGGTCTGAAAAACGTCATAGGTCTGAAAAAAGTCCCAAGACGGAGCACATTCCAAACGGAAATTTTGCGGTGCCTCCACAGTTTTACTTCACATTTCTGGGACTTATGCAGATCCCAAATACACAGAGGCAGGTACTAATATTCGGGAGAAAAGTTGGTTTTGCATAATATGGTCCCTCTAAGTTGTGTTCCAGGGTTTTCACTCGGTCCTGTTAAACTAACACAATACCCCCTGGTCCACATTAAATATTATTTCTGCATTTTCCATATTTCAACTATTATCGGGGATTCAAAATCTTAGCACAGGGTTTGCCAAAATTATTTGTTTACATTATTAGTTCCGAACATTTTCACATTCATTTGCTTCGTGTCAACATGCTATTAGCATAAATACCACGTGGCTCCATTTCATGTACATACTGTAGGTATCTCGACTTAGAACTGCACGCTACTTTGTATTAGAAATGGCAATTGCAGAGGATAGTAAAGAAGAAGGAGCTTATTGTTTAAGGAGCGGACTACAATGGCGGACGGGTGCTTATTTTTGGGACTTATGCAGATCCCAAATATACACCAGTAAGAACTAATAGGTAAGAAAAGTTGGTTTTGCATAATATTTTGAAACAAAATGCCAGATACATCTCCTAGTAGGTGCCATTTTGGGGTCTTTACGCACATATCATAATAATACACGTATGTTGAAGCACATGACTACGGTAGCCATAATGCTCTGTGTTTTGTAGCTTACCAAAGTCATTTTAAAACATTTTGATGGATTTTTGAGCGCCGTGTGTAATGTTCTATATTAAAGTTAAAGTTAAAGTACCAATGATTGTCATACACACACTAGGTGTGGTGAAATTTGTCCTCTGCATTTCACCCATCCCCTTGTCACCCGCCAGGAGGTGAGGGGAGCAGTGGGCAGCAGCGATGCAGCGCCCGGGAGTATTCTCAATGAAACATTAGAGCTTTGATGTCGCTTGCTCGCGTCATTTATTGAACCGGCTTCAACCTGCAGTCCTCACGTATCGCTTGTGTGTGACTGCCATCTACTGGTCACACATACAATTACACCATTCATCCATCCATTTTCTACCGCTTGTCCTTTTCAGGGTCGCGGGGGGTGCTGGAGCCCGTCTCAGCTGTACCAAATAAAATAGATTTGTGGTCGGTCAGCACAACCAGAATTAAGGCGCGCTGTCGATATTGGAGAAAATAAAAGGATTTTAAATACGGCAAAACAGTACTGTACTGCAGTGGTTCTCAAATGGGGGTACACTTGAAGGTATGCAAAGGAATACGTGAGATTTTTTTTGAATATTCTAAAAATAGCAACAATTCAAAAATCCATCAATCCCATCCATTTTCTACCGCTTATTCCCTTTTGGGGTCGCGGGGGGCACTGGCGCCTATCTCAGCTACAATCGGGCGTAAGGCGGGGTACACCGTGGACAAGTCGCCACCTCATCGCAGGGCCAACACAGATAGACAGACAACATTCACACTCACATTCACACACTAGGGCCAATTTAGTGTTGCCAATCAACCTATCCCCAGGTGCATGTCTTTGGAAGTGGGAGGAGCCCGGAGTACCCGGAGGGAACCCACGCATTCATGGGGAGAACATGCAAACTCCACACAGAAAGATCCCGAGCCTGGGATTGAACCCAGGACTGCAGGACCTTCGTATTGTGAGGCAGACGCACTAACCCCTCTTCCACCGTGAAGCCTCAATTCAAAAATCCTTTATAAATATATTTATTGAATAATACTTCAACGAAATATGAATGTAAGTTCATAAACTGTAAAAAGAAATGCAACAATGCAATATTCAGTGTTGACAGCTAGATTTTTTGTGGAAATGTTCCATAAAGATTTTTTTTGTAAATAAATGTTTATAATTAAGTTCATGAATCCCAATGGATCTCCATTGCAATCCCCAAAGAGGGCACTTTAAGTTGTTAATTACTTCTATGTGTAGAAATCTTTATTCATAATTGAATCACTTGTTTATTTTTCAACAAGTTTGTAGTTATTTTTATATCTTATTTTCCGAATAGTCCAAGAAAGACCACTACAAACGAGCAATATTTTTGCACTGTTATACAATTTAATAAATCAGAAACTGATGACATAATGCTGTATTGTACTTTTGTCTTTTTTTTTTCAACCAAAAATGCTTTGCCCTGGTTAGGGGAAACTTGAATTAAAATAATGTACACAGGGGGACATCACTGAAAAAAGGTTGAGAACCGCTGCTTTACGGTATACCATGTTTCTTATCAAATAGTTCTTTTTTTTTTTTCAAACGGCACTTCACACATTTTTAAAATGATGCTTTTGTGGGGGCCTAGCACTAATTAAATGTATTTCAATGAATTTCAATGGGGGAGGTTGACATGAGAAACAAGAGCTTTGACTACTGTGGCTTACTGTTCGACTGCCAGTTTAGTATGTGTATTATTAGACTTCAAGTTGGAAAAAAGACAAATGTATTTTGAGAGAGTTAAAGCAAACAAATGCAACAAATTCAAAAGAATGCAAATTTAGAACATTGTAATAAGATGATATTTTCAATGAGACGTACATTATATAGTACCACCGTATTGAATTAAAAGTATTTTATTATATTAAAACCACAATTTGACTATGCATTAATAATATTGTTAACGGTAGAGCGCTCGCTTAAAGGCCTACTGAAACCCACTACTACCCACCACGCAGTCTGATAGTTTATACATCAATGATGAAATATCAACATTGCAACACATGCCAATACGGCCTTTTTAGTTTACTAAATTGCAATTTTAAATTTCCCGAGAGTTTCGTCTTGGAAACATCGTGTAATGATGACTTGTACGCAAGACGTCACACGTTTTTAGGAAGTATGAGCGCTACGCACACACACAGTTAAATGTCGTCTGCTTCAAAGGCATAATTACACAGTATTTTGGAGATCTGTGTTGCTGAATCTTTTGCAATTTGTTCAATTAATATTGGAGAAGTCACAGTAGAAAGATGGAGTTGGGAAGCTTTAGCCTTTAGCCACACAAACTCACGGTGATTCGTTGTTTAAAATTCCCGGAGGTGAAAATTTACTATGGATCAGAGCACGGTCAAGAGAACATGGAACAAGATGGAATGTCAACCAGCAGGTTTCGGTGAGAAAATTGTGGTTAAAAAGTCGCTTCTTACCGGAGAAAAGCTGAGTTTGGGCCGTCCATGAAGCTGCCGTCGACTCCCCTGAGACACTGCACGTCAAGACACCCGTGGACGTACACCTCCGACTATCAGGTACTATCTAACTCACTAAAACACTAGCCACACAATAGAAAGATAAGGGATTTCCCAGAATTATCCTAGTAAATGTGTTTAAAAACATCGGAATCCGTCCCAATGCAATCGCGTTTTTTTTTAACTCTTTTTTTTTTTTAGTCTGTCGCTATCAATATCCTCAAACACGAATCTTTCATCCTCGCTCAAACTAATGGGGAAATTGTCGTTTTCTCGGTCCGAATAGCACTTTTTGTTGGAGGCTCCCATTAAAAACAATGTGAATATGTGAGGAGCCATCAAACATGTGACGTCATCCTCTGCGACTTCCGGTAGAGGCAGGGCTTTTCTCTTAACACCGAACGTTGGAAACTTTATCGTGGATGTTCTCTACTAAATCTTTTCAGCAAAAATATGGCAATATCGCGATATGATCAAATATGACACATAGAATGGACCTGCTATCCCCGTTTAAATAAGAAAATCTCATTTCAGTAGGCCTTTAAATCATCCATAATTCTGCCATATTACTTATTTACTCGCTATTTCTTTATGTCTTGGAAAGTGTACACATTTGCAGTATGTAAATCATAGTGTTTTTTTCTTCGTATAGATTGCATTGAAAATTGTCCTTAAGGGGAACATACTTTCAAAATGGTAATAATTGGAATAAAAAAAACTATTCAGATGAATAAAGTTGATTTTTCTCGACTATGACTGTGACATTTCCATGGCAACCATTGGAAAGTTTCCAAATGCAATTTTTTAAGGCGACATTATTGCGTGCCAGCGGCAACATCACAAACACGCTCCACGCACGACACGTGACTACATGGAGTCGTGAAATAAAACACGTGTACAAATGATTTGAGGATAAAATAAAAAATAAACATGTGGAAAAGTTCCCACCTGGAGTGAAGCCTCGACTTGTCATGTTGCTCACGCTGTCATCCTCCATCGCAGTCTTCGACGCGACGTCCCGGGCGCGTGTCTGACACCGGAAGTGAGCGGCCACGAGACGGCGTATGTGGACGTGTCACATCCGTTCCCCTGCAACACAGGCAACGAATCAACACGACGGAAAGCACGTCGCCAACACCACAGGCCTCTCTTACCAGGTGATACTTGGAGCTGGAGAAACCATGCGGCCGTGACGTCGCTGGAAGCCACGCCCCTCACCTGTGGCTGAGAGTGACGTCTGAAATCAACTTTGAAACACACAAAAAACAATATTTTAATACCAGCTCAGAAAAAAACTTGGCTATTGATCAACATTTTAAATACAGTGGCGTAGTAGGCCTAAGTATTCATTAAAAACAAAGCAGAAGTTTTATTTGAAGATGTATATTTGTGTATTACACACAACGCACAAACATCAAAAATGATACTCCATATAGTACGTATACCGTATTTCCTTGAATTGCCGCCGGGGCGCTAATTAATTTAAAACCTCTTCTCACTCCTGCGCTTACCAAAGGCATGCAGTAAAAGTAAGCATGCGCTAATTATTTTAAAACTTCTTCTCACTCTGGCACGTACCAAAGGCATGCAGTAAAAATTTGAGTGTGATGTAAGCTTGGACCTTAAATCCTACTGAATAGCTGTTAATCTTCTTCCCTTTGTGCGATTTCAAATTACCGGTATTAATATCAGCCTCCTCCATTTTGAAATTGATGACAGGGGAAGTGTCACTCGTGATGTCACGAGTTTGACCAGGCGGTAATACTAAGCATGCGCTAATTATTTTGGGAAGCGAGTTTGACCCGGCAGTAATTCAAGGCAGGCTATATGCCCTGCGGCAATTCAAGGAAATACGGTATACGAGTTCTTTGGCGCACAACTATCACAGTTCAAGAATTACCGGAAAAAGTTGGGACTACTCAATAAACACAAATCTGCACATTACAAGCTGCATAATGTGCTTTACTTTTTAAAATGAAAATTTTCCATAACTATCCTACATTTCTTTTCATTAGTTATATACAGTGACCCTCCCCCCCTGGTTTCAGTGAATCATGCATTCCAAAAGGTCAGACAAAAAGAATTTGGATGGAAACCAAAGGAATATGAATAATATGAATAATAACTGGCGTGCCGCTGTGTTGACGTGGCCGTGCGCAACCCGAGGGTCCCTGGTTCAATCCCCACCTAGTACCAACGTCATCACGTATGTTGTGTCCTGAGTAAGACACTTCACCCTTGCTCCTGATGGGTGCTGGTTAGCGCCTTGCATGGCAGCTCCCTCCATCAGTGTGTGAATGTGTGTGTGTATGGGTAAATGTGGAAGTAGTGTCAAAGCGCTTTGAGTACCTTGGCGGTAGAAAAGCGCTATACAAGTACAACCCATTTATCATTCATTTACCGCATTTCCTTGAATAGCCGTCTGGGCGCTAATTAATTTATAACCTCTTCTCACCCCTGCGCTCATCAATGGCATGCAGTAAAAAATTGAGTGTGATAAAAAAAAAAAAAAAAAAAAAAAAAAAAAAAATGATTTGGCCTGGTGGTTGGGGACCACTGCTCTACAACATGTCATCACACCCACCTTTACCACATGCTATCTGCATGCCGGTCAGATGCATGCATATCGCTGCTTCTCATACGAGAGTGCAATGCATACTTGGTCAACAGCCATACCTTTTACACTGATGGTAGTGATATTAACAACTTTAACACTCTTACTAATATGCGCCAGACTCCGTAAACCCACACTAAACACATTTCTGGAGAACATTGGCTCTGTAACACATTATAAACGCAACATAAGAATTACCCAGAATTCCAATGCATCCATGACCTTTGGCTATGTTATACACGCGCCCCCAACCCCGCCCACCTCAACCGGCGCACGGAGGGGGAAGGAGGGGGAGGTTGGGGCTTGGTGCTAGCGGGGTGTATAATATAGCCAAGAGTCATGGATGCATTGGAATTCTGGGTAATTCTTATGTTGCGTTTATAATGTGTTACAGAGCCAATGTTCTCCAGAAATGTGTTTGGTGTGGGTTCACAGAGTGTGGCGCATATTAGTAAGAGTGTTAAAGACAAGTTGTTTTATATCACAACCATCAGTGTGATCTGTATGGCTGTGGAAGAAGACCCCTGGTTTACACAGAGTAAAGGCAAAAAAAAAATCCTCTGCCATTTTGGAAATGATGATAGGACTTTGACCCGGTGGTAAAAGTAAGCATGCGCTTAAAGATTTGGGGAGCGAGTTCAAACCGACAGTAATTCAAGGTAGTCGCATATCACATGCCCGGCGGCTATACAAGGACATACAGTATTAATAATATTACCCATTCTGTGTTATATGTGTTTTATGTTGCACGATTGCACCAAAACAAAATTCCTAGTTTGTGAACTCCTTCTCAAACAATGGCAATAAAAACTATTCTGATTCTGATAATGGACTGTCTGATTGTGGTGGTCCGCTCCCTGTATTATCAGTGTCAGAGCTTCCGTCAGTGAGTCGGACCCGTTTCCAGTGAGGGTGTGACTCCGCCAATGCTGCCTTTTTGTCACTGATTCTGTTCATAACTTTTATGGACGGAATTTCTAGGCGCAGTCAGGGTGTTGAGGTGATCTGGTTTGGTGGCTGCAAGATTAGGTCTCTGCTTTTTGCAGATGATGTGGTCCTGATGGCTTCATCTGGCCAGGATCTTCAGCTCTCACTGGATCGGTTCGCAGCCGAGTGTGAAGCCACTGGGATGAGACTCAGCACCTCCAGTCCATGGTTCTCGCCCGGAAAAGGGTGGAGTGCCATCTCCGGGTTGGGTCTTGTTCAAGAGTGAGGGAAGAGTGGATCGTGAGATCGACAGGCGGATTGGTGCGGTGTCTGTAATGCAGACCCTATATCGTAGTGAAGAAGGAACTAAGCCAGAAGGCAAAGCTCTCAATTTACCGGTCGATTTACATTCCTATCCTCACCTATGGTCATGAGCTTTGGGTTATGACCAAAAGGACAAGATCACGCGTACAAGCAGCCGAAATGATTTTCCTCTGTCGGGTGGTGGGGCTCTCCCTTAGAGATAGGATGAGCAGCTCTGTCGTTCGGGGGGAGCTCAGAGGAAAGCCGCAAGTCTTCCACATCGAAAGGAGCCAGATGAGGTGGTTCAGGCATCTGGGGAGGTGTTTAGTGCATTTTCGATTGGTATGAGGCCACAGGGAGGACCTAGGACACGTTGGAGAGACTATGTCTCCCAGATGGCCTGGGAACTTCTCGGGATCGCCTGAGAGCTGGACGAAGTGGCTGGGGAGGGGTAAGTCTAGGCTTTACTGCTTGGGCTGCTGCCCCCCCGACCCGACTTCAGATAAGGGAAAAAGATGGACGGATGGTCCCCAAAGGGTTAAATACGTTTGCTTGTTCCGGACAGTACGAACACAGTATTGATCAAAAGTTGAAACAGATTTTCTCATGCCAGAGTGGGTCTAAACTTTTGACAGGTGGAATGTATTCAAGTATCAAACTCAAATTAATTTTCGCTAAGTACCATACTAGGAAACATATATTCAAAATGAAGGTTTGGATAAACAAACAACAAAACAAGAAACCGGTAGCTTAAGAGGGCTCATTTTAAAACACGTCACCTGACTTGTGTGAGCAGCTTTGGACTCGCTGGTCACATGATTCCCACAAGGTCGCATGTGACCGTGAAATAAGGCACCACCCTTAATTTCCATTTCCTGATATTTCTCTTCTTGCCGTGACGACCCAGACGCAATGCCTATTGTCTCTTAAGAGAGGGTAGACTTTTGGTCAAAGCTCTACTAGAAGGTACAGTTCCAGGATGTGCTGGTTCTGCGATGATTCCGTTACACTCTAACCCAGGCCTAGTCAATTATTTTGATTCGGGGGCCAAATTTAGAAAAATAAGTGTGTCTGGGGCGGATATGTATGATTCTTAGAAACACTAATACAAAACCTCACAATAACGTCTGATTGAATGCTAAAAACGTTATTACAGACTGCCTGAAACAGAATGGAATTTTACATTTTTTGACTGAATGAGACTCTCAGAATGAAAATAAAGAAAGTGGGATTTACAATATTAACTATGAATGATAAAACACTGAATATTGACAACACACGAACGTCACACCACCTCTCGATTGACATATTTTTGACAATTAAGCGAAACACAACAAAAATGCTACAAACACAGCAAAATATGAACGCGAAGGGTATAAAAAAAACCCCACTTACAATCTGATAAATCCCTAAGCTTAGGAACATTCTTGTAAAAATTGGTGACTTAGATTACCATAGTTAGTAGTATGTAATGCAAATGCGCAGATTTCAACCATTGAAATACTTTGTATGGTTTAAGACTTACTGTCATTTGAAAACATCACTGTACTGTACATCATAATGGCAGCTATAGTTCTGATCTTAAAGATGTAAAAAAAATATTTGGGAATGTCCGGCGTGCCAGATCGAAAAGCTTAACGGGCCACATGCGGCCCTCGGGCCTTAATTCGCCCAGATCTGCTCTAACCCCTCGCCTGGGGGTTATGTTCACAGACTGGTCATGTGTTCATGACAAAGACACACTGAAATCAGCGGACAGGCAAAAGTTTTGATCTTCGTAGTGCAGGGGTCACCAACCTTTTTGAAACCAAGAGCTACTTCTTGGGTACTGATTAATGCAAAGGGCTACCAGTTTGATACACACTTAAATAAATTGCCAGAAATAGTCAATTTGCTCAATTTACCTTTAACTCTATGTTATTATTAATAATTAATGATGTTTATCTTTGTGGAAACACTGATCATCTTAATGATTTCTCACAATAAATATATACTTTTGATGACATGTTTTAAATAGGTTAAAATTCAATCTGCACTTTGTTAGAATATATAACAAATTGGACCAAGCTATATTTCTAACAAAGACAAATCATTATTTCTTCTAGATTTTCCAGAACCAAAATTTTTAAAGAAATTCAAAGAATTTGAAATAAGATTTAGATTTGATTCTACAGATTTTCTAGATTTGCCAGAATATATTTTTTGAATTTTAAACATAATAAGTTTGAAGAAATATTTCACAGATATTCTTCTTCGAAAAAACAGAAGTTAAAATGAAGAATTAAATTAAAAGGTATTTATTATTCTTTACAATAATAAATAAAAAAAAATACTTGAACATTTATTTAAATTGTCAGGAAAGAAGAGGACGGAATTTAAAAGGTAAAAAGGTATATGTATTTAGAAATCCTAAAATAATTTTTAAGGTTGTATTTTTTCTCTAAAATTGTCTTTTTGAAAGTTATAAGAAGCAAAGTGAAAAAATAAATGAACTTATTTAAAAAAGTGAAGACCAAGTCTTTAAATTATTTTCAAGGATTTTCAAATTCTATTTGAGTTTTGTCTCTCTTAGAATTAAAAATGTGGAGCAAAGCGAGACCAGCTTGCTAGTAAATAAATAAAATGTAAAAAATAGAAGTAGCTCACTGGTAAGTGCTGCTATTTGAGCTATTTTTAGAACAGGCCAGACTCATCTGGTCCTTACGGGCTACCTGGTGCCCGCGGGCACCGCGTTGGTGATCCCTGCAGTAGTGCCTCAAGCACTCTCCACATTCAACCCTTTTGTTGTCATTTGCATGTCAGCATCTAAACTAGCGACTTAATTACTGGCACGTTATGCAGTTTTTAGTCCACCGGCCGACTTAACTGAACCCATACTGCTTTTTGGCACCTTTCTGTTGGTTGGTGGGTGGCTGGAGGGGCGTGGCTAGATGCAGAGCTGCGTTTGGTGGACAAGAAGAACCCTCTTCCAAACCTACACGTGTCTTCAGAGGACTTTCTTGCGGGCAAGCGGACGAGTCTTATAGGCAAAGTACAACGTTGTTGTACCTTTGAAGAAGATGAAGCCAGCAGGTGAGTGAGATCACAGGCGAGCATCTTCTGACTGACGCCCCCAGTCAGGAGCGGCTCACAGCTGGAAGCTCATCCTCAGGATCCTTGCAGCAGACAAAAATCACATCCTGCATTTTCTCCACGCCAGTTGCTTACACGTCTTTACATTTTTTATACTGGGATTGCCTTCTGACATTGTTGTTGGTGATTTTACAGAATTTTGGGCAATTTTAAATGGCATGTGACCTCAGGGAACATGACATGACGAAAGGTATGTCGCACTTGGGTTCACTGTAACCACAGTGGGAGGCGATGAAAAGACAATGTGTTGCTTCCTTTAATGTTAATAAACGTACAAGGTTATGCATATGTATAGTTATAATGATTTAATAGACAAATCCTATGGGCGGAGCAAAATATTTTCTTCTTCCTAGGGGGGGCGTAACAAAAACAACTGAGAAGCACTGGTCTCGTCAGGGAGGTGACCAAGAACCCAATGGCCACTTTGTCAGAGAGCATTCCTCTGTGGAGAGAAGAGAACTTTCCAGAAGGAAAATCCAAAAATAAGGCCTGTATGGTAGAGTGGGCCAGACAAAAGTGATTTATTTTTTTGTTCATTTTATTTTTATTGACATCCAGCATTAGACATTCCAACCCATTACATCACATTCACATACATCATATATCTGTTGTCTGCCCTAAATGTGAAAAAATATTTTTTTGTTTATATCACAACCATACCCCCTCGAAAAAAGAAAGAAACAGCAGACAAACAAAATAGTATTTGCAAATACATCAATTAAATAAAGAAAAAATAAATAATAAAAAGTTCTATTTTGGTTTCATCTGACCACATGACATTCTCCCAATCCTCTGCTGTATCATGCATGTATCCATTTTGGTGTAAACTCAACTTGTCGTGTTTGGAGGAAGCAGAATACTGAGTTGCATCCCAAGAACACCACACCTACTGTGAAGCATGGGGGTGGAAAAATCATGCTTTGGGGCTGTTTTTCTGCTAAGGGGACAGAACGATTGATCTGTGTGAAGGAAAGAGTGAATGGGGCCATGTATCAATGAGAGCGTTGAATAGTTGACCAAATACTTATTTTCCATCATAATTTACAAATAAATCCTTTAAAATTCCTACATTGTGAATTTCACATTCTGTCTCTCACAGTTGAAGTGTACCTATGATGAAAATTACAGACCTCTGTCATCATTATAAGTGGGAGAACTTGCACAATCGGTGGCTGACTAAATACTTTTTTGCCCCACTGTATATATATATATATATATATATATATATATATATCTTGATTAGATTATCCAGAGAATAGTGCTCGATACCGTGGTAGAGCGCAATATGTAGGTGTGGGAAAAATCACAAGACTACTTCATCTCTACAGAACTGTTTCATGAGGGGTTCCCTCAATCATCCTGATGATTGAGGGAACCCCTCATGAAACAGTTCTGTAGAGATGAAGTAGTCTTGTGATTTTTCCCACACCTACATATATACATCCATCCATCCATCCATTTTCTGCCGCTTATTCCCGTTCGGGGTCGCGGGGGGCGCTGGCGCCTATCTCAGCTACATATATATATTTAAAAAATATACATATATATAATACAAATAATATACATACATACATACATACATACATACATACATACATACATTTTCTACCGCTTATTCCCTTTGGGGGCGCTGGCGCCTATCTCAGCTACAATCGGGCGGACGGTGGGGTACACCCTGGACAAGTCGCCACTTCATTGCAGGGCCAACACAGATAGACAGACAACATTCACATTCACTTTCACACACTAGGGCCAATTTAGTGTTGCCAATCAACCTATCCCCAGGAAGTGGGAGGAAGCCGGAGTACCCGGAGGAAACCTACGCATTCACGGGGAGGACATGCAAACTCCACACAGAAAGATCCCGAGCCCGGGATTGAACCCAGTCTACTCAGGACCTTCGTATTGTGAGGCAGACGCACTAACCCCTCTTCCACCGTGAAGCCCACACACACACATATATATATATATATATATATATTGTCACGTGGGGGTCGCATTTTAATGCGGGATCGTTCCTCCAACGCAAACATAGACACTCCGGACAACAACTAAAAGGTAAGAATGATTTAATAACAAAACACTGGTACAAAAACAGACGAAAAGAAACGCGTGGCAAAAGCACAGAAGCTAATGCTAACACTAGCACAGGATCAGGTAACAAGAAATCTAGAATTACCAACGAAACAGTTGCATACCGCAAACAAGGGACCAAGACCGACTGACGGGACAAGGCAGGCTTAAATAAGGAAGTAATTAACAAAAACAGGTGTGCGTCTGGAACCCTCAGCAGGTGAAATTAATATGTTGCCATGGTGACCAAACTGACTCACAAAAAGGTACACAAACAACAAAGGGAGTCCAAACTAACAGAAAATAACTAAACTAAACATGATCCAGACTACGGATCATGACAGTACCCCCTCCTCAAGGACAGATACCAGATGTCCATAAACAAAAACAAGCAGGGTCAAGAGTCACGGGAGGGCGGAGGGAAGACGTGTCAGGCGTGGACGCAGCAGAAGACGTGTCAGGCGTGGACGCAGCAGAAGACGTGTCAGGCGTGGACGCAGCAGAAGACGAGACTTGGCTTGGTTCTTGGCATGGCGGTGCTTGGCGGCGTGGAGCTGGTACTGGTACTTGTCGTGGTGCTGGTGCTGGTACTTGAATTTGTCGTGGTGCTGGTGCTGGTACTTGAATTTGTCGTGGTGCTGGTGCTGGTACTGGTACTTGGCGTGGTGCTGGTACTGGTACTTGGCGTGGTGCTGGTACTGGGCGTGGTGCTGGTACTGGTACTTGGCGTGGTGCTGGTACTGGTACTTGGCGTGGAGCTGGTGCTGGTACTGGTCGTGGAGCTGGTGCTGGTACTGGTCGTGGAGCTGGTGCTGGTACTGGTACTGGTCGTGGAGCTGGTACTGGTACTGGTCGTGGAGCTGGTGCTGGTACTGGTACTGGTCGTGGAGCTGGTGCTGGTACTAGTCGTGGAGCTGGTGCTGGTACTGGTCGTGGAGCTGGTGCTGGTACTGGTCGTGGAGCTGGTGGAGGCGGCCTAGGAGGAGGTTGCGGCTTGGCTGGGCGCAGTTGTGCCACTCCCCCCGCACCGCCCCCCTATCCCAGCCCCCCCCCCAAGGGGCGGATACCAGACGCACTTCTTGCGGTCTGGAACCGTCTTTCGGGGTGGGTGGAGGGAGGTTAGGAGGTGGGTAGAATCCTCCCCTAAAAAATGTTTAGCCAGTTCATTTTCCTCCCCTAAAAAATGTTCAGCCAGTTCATTTTCCTCCCCTAAAAAATGTTCAGCCAGTTCATTTTCCTCCCCGAAAAAATGTTCAGCAAGTGCATCTCCCTCTCCCACCTGAGATTGTGTGGGAGGACAAGAAGAAAACGTCCGTGTCGTGGGCGGGACTAGAGCCATGGGGGGTGGAGCTTGGCAATCAAAAGAAGACTGAGGAAATCTAAATTTCAAAAAAATGTCCTGGTAGTGTTTTATCTTTGAATTATAGTCTTTTGCAGGTGACTTACACCTAGAGACAGAAGGCACAACAAGAACATTATGGTCCGTGACTTCCTTAGATGACGCCGGCGGAATGATGTCATCGCCGCGCGCCGATTCAGTGACGTCATCAGAAGTGGGCGGAGTGACGTCATGAAGAGTGGATGGAGTGAAGTCGTAGCCGGAGTTCATTTTGTTAGCAGCCCAATCAGAAAATTGTTTGGCAAAATGAGTGACTGGATTACCAAACATCGGCGGCGAGGAAAACTTTGCTGCTTGTGGCGTCTTGCTGTCCGGAGGAGTCTGAGGGAGAGGCGCGTCCCGGTAGCGAAGTGGAGCCCTTTTGGACGGCTGCCGTCTTCGCTGACGCGTCCGGTACTGTGGTGGATCGATGTCCTCGGGCCATACGGAGGTGATCGGAATCAACTTGCCATTAGGACCCCACATCAGGTCCTGGCGCTCCAAGGGCGAGTGGCGTAGAGTCTCCGCTTCCATTGCTCTCCACGTACCTTGCTCCACATCTTCAGAGTCTATGGCGAAGGAACTGTAAGCTTGGTGCCTTCTGTCACGTGGGGGTCGCATTTTAATGCGGGATCGTTCCTCCTTTTCGGTGTCGGTATTCAGAAATATATAATAGTACCTTCAATATAAAAGCAACTTATCTTTCCGCTCTACTGGTGTCACGTGGGGGGTTCTGTCACGTGGTGGTCGCATTTTAATGCAGGATCGTTCCTCCAACGCAAACATAGACACTCCGGACAACAACTAAAAGGTAAGAATGATTTAATAACAAAACACTGGTACAAAAACAGACGAAAAGAAACGCGTGGCGAAAGCACAGAAGCTAATGCTAACACTAGCACAGGATCAGGTAACAAGAAATCTAGAATTACCAAAGAAACAGTTGCATACCGCAAACAAGGGACCAAGACAAGCTGACGGGACAAGGCAGGCTTAAATAAGGAAGTAATTAACAAAAACAGGTGTGCGTCTGGAACCCTCAGCAGGTGAAATTAATATGTTGCCATGGTGACCAAACTGACTCACAAAAAGGTACACAAACAACAAAGGGTATCCAAATTAACTGAAAATAACTAAACAAAATAAACATGATCCAGACTACGGATCATGACATATATATATATATATATATATATATATATATATATATATATGTATATATATATATATATATATATATATATATATATATATATATATATATATATACACATATGCAGGTTCAAGTTTTATTCGTCACATGCAGACTACACCACAGTGAAATGCTTTTTTCCATACTCTTCAGATATTGCGTGCAGTGGGTTCCAAACACTAGTTGCAGAATCTAATACACTAAATACAAAAAAATACAACAATTGAATAGCTCTGATGCACATTAATTACAAGACAGTTAAGTTGCGCAATAAGTCACAAAAGTAATGGTAGAAGTATCAGTATAAGTAGAAGTACAGTAGTCAAATACAGTACCAGTGCAAGATCAAATAGTGTAACAGTATATACAGTATAGGAAGGAACAAATATGAAGTTGTTGACGGTTATTTGGCAGTTGAGTAGTGGCAGTAGTATGAACAAAGGTAATGGAACAGTATGACTTCTTTATACTCTTGTTTTTACATTATTTTTGCATTATTTACAATCATTAAATGAAAAGTATTGTAGTTGGGTAATTACAGTGGTAAGTAAAGTGTTTTTACATTATTTTTTACATTATTTACAATCATTGAATGAAGAGTATTGTAGTCCGGTAATTACAGTGGTGAATAAAGTGATTCTTGTGCGTGCGGTTTTGTGCAATTGTGATAAAGTGTTAATCAGCGGTGCAGTTGAGCAGTCTGATGGCTTGGGGATAGAAGCTCCTCCTGAATCTCTTCGTGTTGGCCTTGAGACTCTGGTAGCGCTTGCCTGACTGCAGCAGTGAGAATAGTCATACCAAAGACTATAACAATGGGAGCCATTACCTCCCTGCTTGGCACTCAGCATTAAGGGTTGGAATTGGGGGTCAAATCACCATAAATGATTCCCGGGCGCGGCACCACTGCTGCCCACTGCTCCCCTCACCTCCCAGGGGGTGATCAAGGGTGATGGGTCAAATGCAGAGAATAATTTCGCCACATCTAGTATGTTTGTGACAATCATTGGTACTTGAACTTTTTTAACTTTAAGAGGTAGTTGCTTGGGTGGCTAAGGTCCCTCACAATCCTCTTGGCCTTGGATCTACACCGCCTGGTGTAGATGTTGCAGATGGTTGGGAGCACACCTCCGATGGTGTGTTCAGTTGATCTGGCCACTCTCTGCAGTCTGTTGCGGTCGTGTGTGGTGCTATTCCCCTACCAGGAGGTGATGCTTCCAGTCATGACACTCTGTTGTGCATGAGTAGAAGTTTCTGAGGATCTTTTGGTTTAGCTTAAAGTTCCTCAATCTTCTGAGGAAGTACAGACGCTGTCGTGCCTTTTTCACCACTTTGTCTGTGTGTGTGGTCCAGGACAGGTCTTCTGTTATTGTCACTCCAAGGTATTACTTCTATGCTAAGGGGACTGTAGTTCCTTGCTTACCGTCTCCCAAAATCCACTATGAGCTCCTTGGTCTTGCTGACGTTCAGGGCGAGGTTGTTCTCCTGAAACCACAGTGGCAGGTTCTTCACTTCACTCAGGTAGGCCGTCTCATCTTTTCTGGAGATCAGGCCCACCACAGCTGTGTCGTCAGCAAATTTCACAATGGAGTTGGTTGTGTTTTTGGCCACACAGTCATGTGTGTACAGTGAATAGATGAGGGGGCTCAGAACACAGCCCTGGAGGGGACCGGCGTTGAGGATAATGGGTGATGAGGTGCAGTTCCCTGCTCTCACCACTTGTGGTCTGCCTGTCAGGAAGTCCAGGACCCACTGACAGAGGGTTGAGTTCAAACCCAGGTCCTTAAGCTTGATGACAAGTTTGGATGGGACTATGGTGTTGAATGCTGCACTGTAGTCTATGAACAGCATTCTCACATAGTTCCCCTGCCTTTTGTCTAGGTGTGTCGTGGCGGTATGCAATACGTGTGCGATTGCATCGTCAGTTGACCTGTTTGGGCGGTATGCAAATTGCAGGGGGTCCATAGTGGGGGGAAGGGAGGAGCATATGCGGTCTTTGATTAGTTTCTCAAAGCACTTCATGGCTATGGGGGTGAGGGCTACGGGGCAGTAGTCGTTAAGGCATGCTGGGGCAGATTTCTTTGGAACAGGGACAATGGTGGATTTTTTCCGACAGGTGGGGAGGATGGACTGTTCGAGGGACAGATTGAATATGTCTGTGAATACCGGTGCCAGTTGGTATATATATATATATATATATATATATATATATATATATATATATATATATATATATATATATATATATATATATATATATATATATATATATATATATATATATATATATATATATGTGTACAGTGGGGCAAACAAGTATTTAGTCAGCCATCGATTGTGGCGCTTGTTGGTCCTTTCACCCGGGTAGGAAAAGATGGAACACGGTAGATATTCTGCCTCGACAGAGATAGTAATGCTGTCATGCAATCCCACTCTCACAGATATGCAGATGTTCTGGATGTTGTTCGGGCTGTGCTTTTCCACCCGGACCCCGTTGTCCAGGCCCGTTTCACCATCGGCGCTGTCGCTGCCTGTGTTGATCCACTCGCCTCCTGCATGGAGCACAGGTGACATGTCAAGCTCAGCTCCATATTATTAGACATTACACTAATTTATAAAGAACACATACAGTGGGGCAAAAAAGTATTTAGTCAGCCACCGATTGTGCAAGTTCTCCCACTTAAAATGATGACAGAGGTCTGTAATTTTCATCATAGGTACACTTCAACTGTGAGAGACAGAATGTGAAAACAAAATCCAGGAGTTCACATTGTAGGAATTTTAAACAATTTATTTGAAATCATGGTGGAAAATAAGTATTTGGTAAACTTCAAACAAAGAAGATCTCTGGCTCTCACAGACCTGCAACTTCTTTTTTAAGAAGCGCTTCTGTCCTCCACTCGTTACCTGTAATAATGGCACTTGTTTGAACTCATTATCTGTATAAAAGACACCCGTCCACAATCTCAAACAGCCAGACTCCAAACTCCACTATGGCCAAGACCAAAGAGCTGTCGAAGGACACCAGGAAAATAATTGTAGACCTGCACCAGACTGGGAAGAGTGAATCTTCAATAGGCAAGCAGCTTGGTGTGAAAAAATCAACTGTGGGAGCAATTATCAGAAATGGAAGACATACAAGACCACTGATATTCTCCCTCTATCTGGGGCTCCACGCAAGATCTCATTTCGTGGTGTCAAAATGATCATGAGAACGGTGAGCAAAAATCCCAGAACCACACGGGTGGACTAGGTAAATGACCTGCAGAGAGCTGGGACCAAAGTAACAAAGGTTACCGTCAATAACACACTACGCCGACAGGGAATCAAATCCTGCAGTGCCAGATGTGTCCCCCTGCTTAAGCCAGTGCATGTCCAGGCCCGTCTGAAGTTTGCCAGGGAGCACATGGATGATACAGCAGATGATTAGGAGAATGTCATGTGGTCAGATGAAACCAAAATAGAACTTTTTGGTATAAACTTAACTCGTCGTGTTTGGAGGAAGAAGAATACTGGGTTGCATCCCAAGAACACCACACCTACTGTGAAGCATGGGGGTGGAAACATCATGCTTTGGGGCTGTTTTTCTGCTAAGGGGACAGGACGACTGATCCGTGTTAAGGAAAGAATGAATGGGGCCATGTATCGTGAGATTTTGAGGCAAAACCTCCTTCCATCAGTGAGAGCTTTGAATGGTTGACCAAATACTTATTTTCCACCATAATTTACAAATAAATTATTTAAAATTCCTACAATGTGAATTCCTGGATTTTTTTTTTTCACATTCTGTCTCTCACAGTTGAAGTGTACCTATGATGAAAATTACAGACCTCAGTCATCATTTTAAGTGGGAGAACTTGGACAATCGGTGGCTGACTAAATACTTTTCTGCCCCACTGTGTATATATATATATATATATATATATATATATATATATATATATATATATATATATAGGGAGTAATCCTTTTTTTTTTTTTAAACAGTACAATCACTAATTTGAGAAATTAAAGTCAGGCTTATGAGGCGTGACATAATTGACCCAGTTTTCCCAGTATGAAGTACATTTCTCCAATTTATAATGAATAAAGGCAGTTATCTTCTCCATTTTATATATGTCAATTGTGATTTACATCCATTGCTTCAAAGTTGGGCTTCCCTATCGATTTCCTAGTAATGGTCTTTTTACAGGCCACCAGTTGGATATTCATTAAGTGTTTTTCAGCCAGTCCTGAGGTACATGTCCGAAAAACAGAGTCTTACTTTCAAGGGGTATTTCACACTTGAAAATATCCTGTAGAGATTTGTTTATGTCTTTCCAATAGTCCTTTACGGTATAGAAGTCCCAGAAAACATGGTAGTGGTTTGCATTTGAATTCCCACAATTTTTCCAACAGGCAGGGGGACTTCTGAGAAGGTGTAATAAAAACATCTAATCAAACGTTTCCAGCCAAACTTTCTTCACTTGGGTGAGCTGGTACAAGTCCATTGATATTTCCATATTATTGTCCATTGTTCCTCAGAAATAGTTATCCCTCCTTTCTTCTCCCGTTTTGTTTTAATATATGAAGTTGAGTATGATTTCATATTCAACAGACCCTTATACAATCATAAAACAGTTCTCTCAATAGTGTCTGAATTGTAGGCTTTTGTAAACAATTCAAACATATACTTATATTTGTGACACTTTTCACCTTCAGATGAACAAAATGCTGCAACTGCAAATATCGATAGAAGTCTTGGTTTTCTAATAAAAATGTTCTTTTAATAGTTTCAAAACTAAGCATTTATTTAATCTTGCATTACACTACATAAAGTTGTAGTCCTGGAATCTTGAGTCAAATTTATTGGATGTAAACTCTGAATCATAGGCACATCATTTAAGAACTGTAATATCCCTCTCGAGTTTGTATTCTTTTATGATAATTTTTCACACTTTAAGGGTCCATTTCACCCATGGGTTATCAATGTTATTTATGTGGGCAACTTGTCCAGGGTGTACCCCGCCCTCCGCCCAAATGCAGCTGAGATAGGCTCCAGCACCTCCGCGACCCCGAACGGGACTTGCGGTAGAAAATGGATGGATGGATGGATGGACGTAAACTGTTATCCGCCAGGATTGCTTGTACAGGGATGGAGGTCATTTCTTCTTCAATAATTTTCCATTGAGCAACATATTACGGGTTGCACCAGCATATCACTGCTCTCATCTGGACTGCAAAATAATAATATCGGAGGCAAGGTAAACCCCATCCTCCCTTTTGTTTGACCAGTTGTAAAGTTTTGAGACAAACTCTTGGCCTTTTACTTTGTCATATATACCTAGTTAGCATTTTGTCCCATTCATTAAATTGGTTTTGGTTAATCTCTATTGGCAGGGTTTGAAACAGTCTTGGCAATACATTCATTTTATTGAAATTAATTCTAGAACTAAGGCTAAAAAAAGGAATTAAGTTCCATCGTGCTATGTCATCTTTTATTTTTTTTATGTATGGGTAGATAATTGTATTCAGATAGTTTTGTTAGCTCTTTTTACAAATTGATGGCCTGGTATTTAAAAGACTCTAGGGGCTTCACGGTGGGAGAGGGGTTAGTGCGTCTGCCTCACAATACGAAGGTCCTGCAGTCCTGGGTTCAAATTCAGGCTCTGGATCTTTCTGTATGGAGTTTGCATGTTCTCCCCGTGAATGCGTGGGTTCCCTCCGGGTACTCGGGCTTCCTCCCACTTTCAAAGACACGCACCTGGGGATAGGTTGATTGGCAACACTAAATTGGCCCTAGTGTGTGAATGTGAGTGTGAATGTTGTCTGTCTATCTGTGTTGGCCCTGCGATGAGGTGGCGACTTGTCCAGGGTGTACCCTGCCTTCCGCCCGATTGTAGCTGAGATAGGCGCCAGCGCCCCCCGCGACCCCGAAAGGGAATAAGTGGTAGAAAATGGATGGATGGATGGATGTTTGCCACCCTACCGCATAATTGGCAAACCTTGAGACCTCCGATTTTGGGAGGTGGGGGGCGTTGTCAGGGGTTGGGCGAGGGTCATGGTTGGGGGAGGGGCGTTGTTGGAGGCGTGGTTAAGAGGGGACATTGATTGATTGATTGATTGATTACTGCTTATTCACTTTGGGGTCACGGGGGGCTCTGGTGCCCATCTCAGCTACAATCGGGCGGAAGGCATAGTACACTCTTGAAAACACCTGTAGATGTGATTAGAACCATAACGAGCAACAATTAAACTGATTGAAAAAGACTGTGACGCTCAGCTTCTTGTAGATGGTCAATGGTGTATTTGCAACATGGTGAAGTCCAGGGAGTGATCCAAGAAGTCAAGAGAGGAAGTCATTTCTCTTCATAAGAAAGGATATGGATATAAGAAAATAGCAAATACATTAAATATTCCAAGAGACACAGTTGGGAGCATAATTTGCAAGTTTAAAGCTAAAGGCACAGTGGAAACACTACCTGGGCGTGGTAGAAAGAGGATGCTGTGTGCAACTGCTGTCCGGTAATTGAAGCGTACAGTGGTGAAAAACCCCCGGGTAACAGCTGAGGAGTGATGAGACAAAAGTGGAACTCTTTGGGCCTATGAATCAACGTTATGTCTGGAGGAGGAAAAAAAGAAGCTTACAAAGAGAAGAACACCTTGCCTACTGTTAAGCATGGTGGGGGGTCAATCATGCTCTGGGGCTGTTTCTCTGCCTCAGGTACCGGGAATCTCCAGCGCGTTCAAGGCATTATGAATTCTATTTCCTACCAGGATATATTAGCTGCAAATGTCAGGAAGTCAGTGACGAAGCTGAGGCTTGGGAGATGTTGGACCTTCCAACAGGACAACGATCCCAAGCATACCTCCAAATCAACATCAGAGTGGTTGCAGAAGAAGGGCTGCAAGACTCTGGAGTGGCCTTCACTGTCGCCAGACCTAAATCCTATAGAAAACCTGTGGTGGGACTTGAAGATGGCAGTTGCAGCACGCAAGCCCAAGAATATGAATAAACTGGAGGCCTTTGCCCAAGAGGAATGGGCTAAAATACCTGTAGATCGTTGCAAGAAGCTTGTGTACGGTTATGTATCACGTTTGAAGGATGTAATTACTGCCAAAGGGTGTTCTACTATGTACTAAAGATGCATGTAACTAGGGGGTTGAATAATTTTGTCAATGATATTAAGAAAAATGTCCTTTTTTGGTATTTTGTAAAATACAGTGTTACAATTTAAGTTGCATTTGTCTATTTGACACATCTTTATTTGATATAACTATAAACAAAATACGGAATAAATGTCCAACTTGCTAAAACACCAAAATTGTGTGGGGGTTGAATAATTTTGATCACAACTGTATGTGTAGAAATCTTTATTTATAATTGAATCACTTGTTTATTGTTTTTAGTTACTTTTATATCTTTTTTTCCAAATAGTTCAAGAAAGACCACTACAAATACAGCAATATTTTGCACTGTTATACAAATCAATAAATAAGAAACTGATGACATAGTGCTGTATTTTACTTCTTTATCTCTTTTTTTTTCAACCAAAAATGCTTTGCTCTGATTAGGGGGTACTTGAATTTAAAAAAATTTCGCAGGGGGTACATCTCTGAAAAAAGGTTAAGAACCACTACTCTAAAAGCCGTAGATGTTATTGTCACATATGCATGCACAGTAGATGGCAGTATAGTCCTGTTTAAGAGTGTCACAACATTGCTGTGTATGGCAGACGAACTGCTTTACGGTAGAGGAAAACGTGGTTGCTGTTGTTGTGTGTTGTTGCGGCGCTGGGAGGACGTTAATGAGACTGCCTAACATTAAACCCACGTATGAAACCAAGAATTCGCCCTCGATCATTGTACAGTTATAATGTCATTGGACAGGCACTCTGTTTAAATTGGGGGAAAGCGGGCGTGAAAACAGGCTGTCGACACGTCACTCGGGTCTGCATGGAGCTGGAGGGGGCGTGGCCTCCAGCTCCGCCTGAATTTCGGGAGAATTACGGGAGAGGCGCTGAATTTCGGGAGTCTCCCGGAAAATCCGGGAGGGTTGGCAAGTATGCCCTACCGTCCGAATGCAGCTGAGATAGGCTCCAGCACCCCTTTCGACCCCGAAAGGGACAAGCGGTAGAAAATGGATGGATGGATGGATGGATGGATGTTTGGAATACCAGGGTGTAACTGCTTCTGATTTCCCCTGGTGGATTATAATTATATGAGAGTAGATGGGTTTTACCTATATTGATTTTATATCCTGATAGTTGACCATACAGTTCAAATGATTGCATTAATTTAGGGACCAAGTATGTTGGTTGCCCGAGGTAGACCAAAATGTCGTCCGCATAGCAGGTCAATTTATACTCTTCCTTTAATCATAATTCCCTTGGTATTTTCATTTTGTCTGACAGACTGAGCTAATGGCTCCAGATATAATGCAAAGAGTAATGGTGATCATGCACATCCTTGCCTAGAACCCCTTTCTAGGGTAAACTATCTGACTTTAATCCTAGCAGTAGGATTGTTCTGTAGTGCCTGTATTAGTTGTACCCTGAAAGCCGAATTTATATAGAACTCTGTAAAGAAAATTCCAATTTACAGAGTCAAAGGCCTTTTCAGCATCCACACTTATAAAAATTACTTCAACGTTTTTTCTTTGTATATGATTGATTGAAACTTTTATTAGTAGATTGCACAGTACAGTACATATTCCGTACAATTGACCACTAAATGGTAACACCCCAATAAGTTTTTCAACTTGTTTAAGTCGGGGTCCATCCATCCATCCATCCATCCATTTCCTACCGCTTATTCCCTTTGGAGTCGCGGGGGGCGCTGGTGCCTATCTCAGCTACAATCGGGTGGAAAGCGGCGTACACCTTGGACAAGTCACCACCTCATCACAGGGCCAACACAGATAGACAGACAACATTCACACTCACATTCACACACTAGGGCCAATTTAGTGTTGCCAATCAACCTATCCCCAGGTGCATGTCTTTGTCCACGTTAATCAATTCATGGTACAAATATGGACTATCAGCATAATACAGTCATCACACAAATTAATCATCAGAGTATATACATTGAATTGTTTACAATCCAGGGGGTGCTATGTGGATGGGGTTCGGGCGGGGCGTTAGGTTGGGTTGCTATCAGCACACTTCATCCATCCATTCATCCATTTTCTACCGCTTGTCCCTTTTGGGGTCACGGGGGGGCTGCTGCTGAGAAATGGACATTGTAACAGTGTAGGTCTCACTTCATAGGATATGTACAGCGAGCGGTGGACATAGTGAGTTCAGAAAGCATAAAAACAAGTATATGCATTTGATTATTTACATTTGATTATTTACAATCAGGGGAGGTGGTGTGGGGTGGGGGGAGAGGGTTAGGGTAGAGTTGTAGCTGCCTGGAGGTGTTCTTTTAGTGCAGTTTTGAAGGAGGATAGAGATGAACTCTCTTTTACACCTGTTGGGAGTGCATTCCATATTGACGTGGCGTAGATGGAGAATGAGTTAAGACCTTTGTTAAGTCAGAATTTGGGTTTGACGTGGTTTGTGGAGCTCCCCCTGGTGTTGTGGTTATGGGAGTCATTTACGTTATGGAAGTAGTTTGACATGTACGTCAGTATCAGGGAGGTGTAGCGAATTTTATGGGGGGGGGGGGGGGGGGCGTGGTCGGGGTGGGGTGGTTGGGGGCGTGGTTAAGAGGGGAGGATTTGATTGATTGAAACTTTTATTAGTAGATTGCACAGTTCAGTACATATTCCGTACAATTGACCACTAAATGGTAACACCCCAATAAGTTTTTTTTCTTGTTTGAGTCGGGGTCCATGTTAATCAATTCAGGGTACAAATATATACTATCAGCATAATATCACACAAGTTAATCATCATAGTATATATGTAATAGAGTGATGTATGTTGTCTGTTGCCATCTCCTGGTGAATGTTGGCTACAGCGTTATGGGGTTGCTTTTTGATTGGCCAACGATTTACGTGCGCAGGCACGTGAGTGAGTCTGTTCTGAAGCCCACTGTAAAGAGACGTAACTTCACCACCTCGCCTGGTTATTGACTCCAACCCAATACATTGAATTATTTACATTATTTACAATCCGGGGGTGGGATGAGGAGCTTTGGTTGATATCAGTACTTCAGTCATCAACAATTGCATCAACAGAGAAATGGACATTGAAACAGTGTAGGAGTGACTTAGTAGGATATGTACAGCCAGCAGAGAACATAGTGAGTTCAGATTGCATAAAAACAATACATACATTAGAAATACATTTGATTATTTAGATTAGATTATTTACAATCCGCGGAGATATGGGATGTGAATAGATCGGGTATTAGTAAAGGGTTGAAGTTACCTGGAGGTGTGGTGCATGTACAGTAGATGGCAGTATTTTCCTTTTTAAGAGTGTCACAACAGTGACTGCTGTTGTTGTGTGTTGTAACCGCGCTGGGGAGACGTTAATGAAACTGCCTAACAATAAAACCACATAATAAATCAAGAACTCCCCCTCGATCATTCTACAGTTATAACGTCATTGGGCAGACACGGGAAAGCAGACGTGAAAACAGGCTGTCCTCACTCAGGCATGGAGCTAAAGGGGGCGTTGCCTCCATTTCCACCTGAATTTCGGGAGATTTTCGGGAGAAAATTTGTCCCGGGAGGTTTTCAGGAGAGGCGCTGAATTTCGGCAGTCTCCCGGAAAATCCGGGAAGGTTGGCAAGTATGTATACTGCCTTGGAGGAATCCACACCATACTGAAGACACGGTGCCGTTCACCTCTACCACCTGTTTCCTCTTCTCCAAGTAAGATTGTATCCATCTTGATGAGGTTTTATCAAATCCGATTGCTCTGAGCTTATCCAACAGGATAGCGTGGTTTATGCTGTCAAAGGCCTTCTGAAGGTCCAGCATGACCATGCCGCAGAATTTGCCAGGTCCACCTCATGTTTGATGTGGTCGGTCAGATAGATGTGTCAGTAGAGTGGTTAGTTCTAAAGCCGGATTGGAATTTGTACTTGAGTTTTTTAGTGGAAAGGTATCTATCGACCTGTTCATAAACTATTTTTTCCATTACTTTCGAAAAGGAACTGGGAATAGAAAACAGGTCGGTAGTTACCAGTTTCTAATTTGCTTCCTTTCTTAAAAAGGGGAGTTACTCTTGCTATCTCGAAATCTTTTGGTACTTGGCCTTGTTTAATTGAGAGGTTTATTATGTGTCTAATGATTGGGGCAATGGTGGTGGGAGAGTCCCTGAGGAATCTGGAGGGCATATTGTCAAGGCCGGTGGCCTTGTTTTGGTGGAGCGCGCTCAATTTTTTGAGAAACTCATCAGCTGAGACCTACCGGTAATTTGAAATCGTTGTTGAATACTACTAGCTTTTTGTTGTAGGCTTTAATGTGTTCTACACCAAAGTGACCAGAGTGGTGGGACAGCTTGTTAACTACAGTTGTGGCTATGCTGGTGAAAAAGGTGGTAAGTCTGCTTGCTACCTCCAGTTTTTCTGTAATGAGGGAGTCGTCCTCCTTGATGTTGATGTTGGTGAGTTTGGTTTTGAGTTTCTAGCTGCAGCCAGGAAGCTGGTTGTTGAGGAATTTCCAGAGCACACGTGGCTTATTTGTGTTTTCCTCTATTTTGTTGTTAATGTAATTTTTTTAAGGATTTAGATAGGTTGTTTGCCTTATTTCTTATTTTATTGCATTGCTTTTTGAGTGTCATCAGGAGTGATTTGAGGTTATTATTGGGTTGTTTATTTACCTTGGTTTTGTACTTTTAATATTCAGAGTATTTTCTGTCTCTGTCTTTTATGGGAGCTAATAGGTCCGGATTCATCCAGTGTTCAGAGTGGGCTTTGATCCTGACTGTTCTCACGGGAGCCATATCGTTTAGTATCCTTAGGAACGCTGTTTTAAAGTGATCTCAAGCATCATCAACCAGGTTGCTCGTGAGCACAGGGGACCAGTCCCACTCACCCAGTTTTAGGTTGAAATTATCACTGGAGTATGTTTTAAGGGATCTGGATTTACTTGTTATGTGGCAATTGGCTTTGGGTTTAGCTATTTTTGCGGGTGCAGGTTAGATAGTGGTCGCTAAGACCAAAGATCATGACTCCACTATTGTTTATGTTAGGCCAGTCTGATGTGGCAATGAGATCTATGGTTGATTGGGTAGAATCACACACCCTTGTGGGCAGTGTTATGAGCTGGGTGAGACCGTGCAGATTACAAAGCTTGCTGTAATATTTGAAGACAGGCGCATCTCTGCGTTGAATATCTGTGTTCAGATCTCCAGTTATAATTTTCTCCACGTTGTCTACCTCAGCTAAGCACTCCTCAAGAGCACCATAGAAATCACTCTGATTAGGGGGTCTGTATACAGTCGCTATAAGTACTGGCTTAGCGTTTTTGAATTTGATTTCCACCAACACATATTCAAGGGCACTGTGGTTGAGATCAGTGCGAGTTACATGTACGTATTTTATATCCTGGTGAATATACATACAAACACCCCCAACATATTTATTCCTGTCCTTTATGATAACTGAGAAGTTTTCTATCTCTATTTATGAGTCAGAAACACTTTGATCTAATTGAGTTTCAGAGAAACACAGGATTTTTACCTTGTTGTTATGGAAAATTTCTCAGATTTGGTCGAGTTTGGTTCTAGCGAGGCTATTCACATTAAGGTGGATAATGTGTAGACCACTGGAACCAAAGAGAAAATCAGAGTCTGCTGGGGCGAGGTATTGTCCATAAGATGGTGGGATGACCATGTTGGTTGTTGCGGTGGAATCCAATTCTCTGTTTGGAAGGAGAGGCTTGGGGGAGGCGGAGAGAGACCCATTGTTCACCTGCCAGGTGATCGGGGATCAAGGTATGAGGGAGGCGGGTGGGGGGGCCCCATGTAAGGGTACGGGGGTAGTTTTCACGGGCTTTAGGTAGGCTGAGAACAACGACCAGGGTTGAACAAAGAATCCCCTGAAGCCTATGTAGGCCAGGGGTGTGTGTGTGTGTGGGGGGGGGGGGGGGGGGGGGGGGGGGTGATGAGCATGTTAAGTTTGGCGGATATAATAATAATAATAATAATAATAATGATGGATTAGATTTATATCGCACTTTTCTATTGTTAGATACTCAAAGCGCTCACAGAGAAGTGGGAACCCATCATTCATTCACACCTGGTGGTGGTAAGCTACATCTGTAGCCACAGCTGCCCTGGGGTACACTGACGGAAGCGTGGCTGCCAGTTTGCGCCTACGGCCCCACCGATCACCACCAATCATTCATTCATCATTCATTCACCAGTGTGAGCACCACCGGGGGCATGGGTGAAGTGTCCTGCCCAAGGACACAACGGCAGCGATTTGGATGTCAATAGGTGGGAAGCGAACCTGCAACCTTCAGGTTTCTGGCACGGCCACTCTACCCACTACGCCATGCCGCCCCAATATGATATGGATATGGAGAGCTAATGTTTTTATCATAGCTCCGAAAAGGTCCAGCAGCTAAGCTAACTTCCTTGGGGCCATTAGCCACTGCCATGGGTGCTGGTACGACAGTGCTAAACTTTGCCAGGTGAGACAACAACAACCAGGTGGTTACTGGTCCAGGGATTAGCTCAGTGCCTCCTGAGAGTAGAAGTAATAGAAAAATTGTTGATCTTCGGTCTATCTTTCCAGTCAGGGGCTTGTTTCTTCTGTTCCGATCTGCTGTGAGGCACGAGTGAATCACATTACCTCCGAAACCCGGGTGGTTCGCCGATGATTTACCGAGGAGGAAGAAATCACAGTGATCGCATTGTCGACTGTCATTTTCCAGAGGGCATAGGATCTGTGGTGGTTTAAAATACAAATCCGTGATCCACAATAGAAAGAGGAGGAAGTGCGGGATCATCCGAGCCTTTGTTTGGATTCCAGAGCAGGAGCGAATAAGAATGCGTCTGCTCATCTCGGCGACCGGAAACTGGTGAATCCATATTATATATTGTCTTTCCTATATTGTTTTGTGTTTGGTGTTAATGTATAAAACCTGTTTGATCATTATGTATCAATATAGGTAAGAAATCAAGACCGCCAACGGATCAGCCACATACGGCGCTCCTTAAAAAGGTGAGAAAAGGGTGACATTGGGAGAGGAGGGGGAGTAAAAATAAATATCAGTCTAAGGCTAGACCTTCAGGAGGGGTCCAGACTGAGTCCAAGGAAAAAAACTCACATAGCATGGCACACATTAAACATGGTACGTATATCACACCAACTTGCAACAGAGGGAGGGGTGGGTTTAAGGAGACACCGCTGCCGCTATATAGCGCTGCTCAGCCATCCACAGCCCCAGAGGAATTAAGCGGTGATGAAGGCGTTGATTCGAGGGTGGAGGTCGTGTGTGCATATATCCCCAATTAACTTGGGAGAGATGATGAAATGTTTTTATATGGACTGAGGCCGATCTCAAAGTTCGACTACAGGTGTTGTTGACAAAAAGGATGGTCAAAAAAGTCCATCTTTGAGGAGTCCTCGGGACAGTTTCTTCAGAACAGCCTGTTCCTGATTGTGTCAAGGCCTTTTGAGGGAGTCAAATCGTAGATTAAGAAGTTGTTTTTCTTCGAGAAGACAAAATAGTGACTTATCTTCTCTGTCTGTCCATGCTGGATTTCTTCAATTCCAATTTAATTATTTCTTCTCCGCAAGCTTTTCCAAGATGAGATCCATTTTGCGATTCAACTCAGAAATCGCCCCAGTCTGTGTTCCCACAGCACGACCCAATCCTTCCATTGCGTTGAACAGCCGTTGGGCCCCTTGAGTGGCTGTAGATGTCTTCAACGTCCTCGATGGAAAGGGCTGAGAGGCACATAATCCTCCATTTATTCCAGGAGTCGCTCACGTACCCCGCAGCAATGGTTCCATCAGGGCAGCCAGGCTCCCCCGAACCTCTATTCCTTGTCGAAAATACTGTGTCAATTGCATATAAAATGTTGATGAAGGGGTTTGAAGTTGTTTTAGAAAGCTTTCCTAAAAAATAATGATTGTGAATGATACACAACATTCCCCCAAAAAGTGCAGTTCCCCTTTAACAGGCTCCAGGGACACATATTACTGTTGGAACATCATTAAAAGTCACTTTTGCATCATATAAGAAGAGTTACATTACATCATTACATTAATCATACATGTATAATGCAATTTATTTTGACCGTAAATTCTCCTTTCCCGTAATTGTGGATGGTTACCTGGAAGGCAACATGGGTTATTACATGGCCAATGATCAGAAGACTCCAACTAGTGTCCTCAGTTTCAAAATTAATTCGAAAATAAACCCAGTTTTAACTTTATATACAACTGTTACGCTATTCAATGTTCAAGTTCAAGTTTTGAGGAAGAAAATGTTCCTGATGACATTGTGACAATAACTTTGCATTTGTGTCCAAATACCAGGCTCGGATTTTAACTACCGTATTTCCTTGAATTGCCGCAGGCATATAGTATGCGCCTGCCTTGAATTACTGCCGGGTCAAACTCGCTTCCCAAAATAATTAGCGCATGCTTAGTATTACCGCCTGGTCAAAGTCGTGACGTCGCAAGTGACACTTCCCCTGTCATCATTTTCAAAATGGAGGAGGCTGATTTCAATATCGGTAATTTGAAATCGCATAAAGGGAAGAAGATTAAGAGCTATTCAGTAGGATTTAAGGTCCAATCTTACATCACACTCAAATTTTTACTGCATACCTTTGCTAAGTGCCGGAGTGAGAAGAGGTTTTCAAATAATTAGCTCATGCTTACTTTTACTGCATGCCTTTGGTTAGCGCAGGAGTGAGAAGAGGTTTTAAATTAAATAGCGCCCCGGCAGCAATGCAAAGAAATACGGTAATTGAAATTGTGCAGCCAAGTAAAAACCGGTAATGTAAATGCAAAAGTGTGGTTAATCTGAATAAAAAAGTATAGTAGTAAAAAAACAATAAGAAAGATATTGTTATATTATACCAAATAAAAAGCATTGTTATCTTTTTTTGTAAGGGCAGTTTGTATTGGATTGTGTGCCTAACAGAGTGGCCTATGAATAAATTTGGACTCTAAGCTGATAGAGAGGATCGAGATGGAATCATGGAAAGGTCAAAGGTAACATCGTCAGGTGCGTATTTCCAGCTTGACTATTTCAATAGCTATTGGAAGAAATTTAAGCTGCGTGCTGTGAAAAGACATTCTGTGGTAGGTGGAAGCTGCTTAACATCCCTCTGCCGTGTCATTAGCTCATATCGCTATCTGCACGCGTTTCATCTCTATTTTAGTGCGGCAGAGAAGCACACACTGACTGCTGCACATAATAAGCCCGAGTGAGCCTCCTTGGCCGGCAGGCTGCTCCAGATGGTTTTATCGCCGTGCTGGCCGAGGGTCCACCGCCCGCGTCAACAACATCATCAACAGCAGCATGTGGCCGTTGACTGACATTATACAGTATGACCACAATCAAGTTGCCCCGTCCTTGGGCTTTCTGGCACGCCACATGCTGCTTCTTTAAAGCAATGTACTCAGGATGATGCAAAGATCGGCCTGTTTGGACTCAGCATAGCACATTTGACTGGAACAAATCCAACTATGACATTGCAACTGGACTACGGCCAAGCACTTTAAGCGAACAAATAAGCCTTTTTTTTTTTAAATATTAACTTACTACCAGTATTCTAGCGACTCGTGTTGCCAAATTATCGTACCAGAAGCTTAAAAATATCATATCAACGATTTGCTTTGGTAAAATATTACCACAGAGCGTGTATATAGTAGTTTAATGCAGTTTTAACTTTGAATGAATACACAAAGATTGTACTATACCACAAGAGGAATTATCGCAAAAATACGATAACAAGTAGCGATTGAGCATAACATGTAAGTGGGCGTGGCTCGCACACTGTTTTAAAATTGGACCATGAAGCACCATTTACAAAAGCTGCCAAGCAACAAGTGGCTGGGGAAAGAATTGGTGCAGTTCTGTCAATCTAACTACAAAAGTTAAATAGCCCGGTCATTAAGGATATTTGGGGTATTACCTCACCAAAGGATGATATTTTCAGTATTTGTTTAAATCAGGGGTCTCAAACTCAATTTACCTGGAGGCCACTGGATGCAGAAACTGGGTGAGGCGGGGCCGAAAGAAAAGATTTCTTAAAAAATCTAACATGCACTTTTTAATGAATTCAGTTTCTATGAATGACTTTCCCGCCCTAGCAACATACTTGCCAACCCTCACGATTTTTCCGCGAGACTCCTGAATTTCAGTGCACCTCCCGACAACCATTCTCCCGAATTTTTCCCAATTTGCACCCGACCGACATTATTAAGGGCTGCCGTGACTGCACTGCCTTTAACGTCCTCTGCAACAGTGGTTCTCAACCTTTTTTCAGTGATGTACCCCCTGTGAACATTTTTTTTAATTCAAGTACCCCCTAATCAGAGCAAAGCATTTTTGGTTGTAAAAAAGAGATAAAGAAGTAAAATACAGCTCTATGTCACCAGTTTCTGATTTATTCAATTGTTTAACAGTGCAAAAAATTGCTCATTTGTAGTGGTCTTTCTTGAACTATTTGGAAAAAAAGCTTGTTGAAAAATAAACAAGTAATTCAATTATAAATTAAGATTTCTACACATAGAAGTAATCATCAAATTAAAGTGCCCTCTTTGGGGATCGCAATGGAGATCCATCTGGATTCATGAACTTAATTGTAAACATTTCTTCACAAAAAAAGAAATCTTTAACATCAATATTTATGGCACATGTCCATAAAAAGTCTAGCTGTCAACACTGAATGTTGGATTGTTGTATTATATTTCCACAGTTTATGTACTTACATTCATATTTCATTGAGGTACTATTCAATAAAAATATTTTTAACTGATTTATGAATTGCTGCTGTTTTTTCAAATGTTTTTATTAAATCTCACTTGTCCCTTGGCATTCCTTCAAGTACTTCCAGGGGTTAGCGCACCCCCTTATAGAGAACCACTGCTCCACTACTTGTCACCGCGCACGCTTCTATATCACACAATCAATGTGCCGGCACTGTAACATGTTGTATGAGACTTGTGCAGACCAACGTTGGCGGCTGCAAAATGTATTTGTTCAACAGCCCTACAGGCCACACTGAGGGTGGCCGTATAAACAACTTTAAGCTGTTACAAATATGCGCCACGTTGTGAACCTGTTCCAAACAAGAATGACCAACACATTTTGGGAGAATTTCCGCACCCTAACACAACTTAAACACAAGAGAACAAATACCCAGAACACCTTGCAGGCTTAACTCTCCCGGGGTACATACACCACCTCAACCGACGCAAGTAGGGAGGGTGGGGGCGTGAGGGGGTGGTGGTAGCGTGGGTGTGTGTATATTGTATGGAATTGTGAGTATTTGTTCTGTTGAGTTTATGTTGTATTACAGTGCGGATGTGTTTGTCATTCTTGTTTGGTGTGGGTTAACGGTCTGGCACATATTTGTAACAGTGTTAAAGTTTTTTTTACGGCCAACCTCAGTGTGACTTGTGTAGCTGTTGATCAAATATGTCTTGCAACATCACACATTTGAACTGCTCAGCCAAAGGTGACAAACAATTTGGTCTGCACACCGTCTGTACAGAATTCAGTGAGTGTTAAGAACAGTGCCGTTACAGCACTCCATGAATAGTGTGAAAATCGAGCTTGATTCTATGGGGACTCTCGTGAAAATCGAAAACGTTAGGTAGTATGAAGCTGTCAAGTTCTGTTCATATTAAACTCGCGGGCCATACATACATTAAATTGTCACATCTAAGCGCGGGACGCAAAACAACGTCTTGCGGGCCGTAATTGGCCCGCGGGCCGCATGTTTGAGACCCCTGGTTTAAATTGACACACAGCAGTAATTCAATCGCTTACGCGTCCAGGGATACACAGCATTTAGCTGCTAGTTGTTGACATTTTAGTTCTGCACTCCTAAAATCTGGAACGGTCTTCCAGAAGACATGAAACAGACTTGAATATTTAACTGCGCAAGTGACAACTGAAATTATTTATCGACACGCTTTGATTTTAATTGAATTGATTCATGATTAATTTATGATGGTTAGATTTAATTCATGGTTTTATTTGCCTTCTTGTAATTTTATGCATCTTTTATAGCAATTTAAATTACTTTGCATGCAAATTGTTCTAATAAACGTGCCTTCCATAGTCGGTATGGTTAAAATGTACAATTTTTTTTATTGAACTTTGAAGCACAGAAGATTGGAAAAAGAATCAGAACCGTAACAACGGTCCATAAAGGATATTTGAAGTAGTGCCCCATCAGATGCCTCATTTTCCAATACTTTTTGTAATTTTAGGTGCTCAAATCAACTTGTGTAACTAACCCTACAATTGTTTATTAGTGTTGTTTTTGGAGTATAGTACTTTGGCCGTCAGTCACTAGTTTGTCATAGTTTTAAAACACATGCCCATTTTCTTTTTTTAATAAGGCCAAGAGACCTGATGATGATAGCGCTCCACAGATTCTGCCTAGCAACACGCGGCCAAAACCCGCAAGCTGAGCCTTTCTGTTGGTCCAGGTCTAGGCGATAACATTTTATTGCCGCTATAAAGTTTTATGATGAATCGCAAAGGATGTTGGCAGTGCTATTTATAATATTGTCGTAAGATTGGAAATAGGAATTTTAATAAGTGCATGGGGGACAGGAGGAGAGAGGACAATAGTTGTCTTGGTGTTTAGTTTTAGCACGCAGGCATTTTTATACAAATAAAAGCAAAAGTGGTTGAGTTGAAGTTCACTTAAAACTGTGAGAAAACAAAGCCATGCAAATAACCTCCTCAAAGATGTTCTGTTCTTTCCCTGTGCCCACTTAATGAACCTGGACTAAGCCCGGAGACACTCTCAGACTTTGCATTTGACTTGTCCATCAAGTATTTTAAAGCGCGTTTTCTTTTAACGTCGCTATTCTGAACGCGCCAACATAGCCCGAGTGTATGTTGATGTGTTTAAAGGCCTACTGAAACCCACTACTACCGACCACGCAGTCTGATAGTTTATATATCAATGATGAAATCCTAACGTTGCAACCCATGCCAATACGGCCTTTTTAGTTTACTAAATTGCAATTTTAAATTTCCCGCGAAGCGACCGGAATGAGAATCAGCACCTCCAAGTCCGAATCCATGGTTCTCGCCCGGAAAAGGGTGGAGTGCCATCTCCGGGTTGGGGAGGAGACCCTGCCCCAAATGGAGGAGTTCAAGTACCTAGGAGTCTTGTTCACGAGTGGGGGAAGAGTGGATCGTGAGATCGACAGGCGGATCGGTGCGGCGTCTTCAGTAATGCGGACGGTGTATCGATCCGTTGTGGTGGAGAAGGAGCTGAGCCGGAAGGCAAAGCTCTCAATTTACCGGTCGATCTATGTTCCCATCCTCACCTATGGTCATGAGCTTTGGGTCATGACTGAAAGGATAAGATCACGGGTACAAGCGGCCGAAATGAGTTTCCTCCGCCGGGTGGCGGGGCTCTCCCTTAGAGATCGGGTGAGAAGCTCTGCCATCCGGGAGGAACTCAAAGTAAAGGCGCTGCTCCTCCACATCGAGAGGAGCCAGATGAGGTGGCTCGGGCATATGGTCAGGATGCCACCCGAACGCCTCCCTAGGGATGTGTTTAGGGCACGTCCAACTGGTACGAGGCCACGGGGAAGACCCGGGACACGTTGGGAAGACTATGTCTCCCGGCTGGCCTGGGAACGCCTCGGGATCCCCCGGGAAGAGCTAGGCGAAGTGGCTGGGGAGAGGGAAGTCTGGGCTTCCCTGCTTAGGCTGCTGCCCCCGCGACCGACCTCGGATAAGCGGAAGATGATAGATGGATGGATGGATGAATTTCCCGCGAAGTTTCCCATTTGAAAACGTCACGGAATGATGATGCGTATGATGACGTGTGCGTTTGACGTCTCAGGTTGTAGCGGACATTTTTTTACCTGCCTGATCCAAGCTATAAGTAGTCTGCTTTAATCGCATAATTACACAGTATTCTGGACATCTGTGTTGCTGAATCTTTTGCAATTTGTTCAATTAATAATGGAGACGTCAAAGTAGAAAGATGGAGGTGGGAAGCGGTGTATTGCGACTGCCTTTAGCCACACAAACACAGCCGGTGTTTCCTTGTTTAAAATTCCGCAAGGTGAAGCTTTAATATGGAACAGAGCGGTCAAGCGAACATGGTTCCCGACCACATTTCAACCAGCAGGTTTCGGTACTGTAGTAATGAGCGGAGCTTGCGTCCTCCTGCAGCTGCTGCGGACTATTACCTCCTCACCGGAGACACTGGCGGTCACCACACCCGTGGCCACACCCCTGCGACTTTCAGGTACCATATCGTCTCACTAAAACACTAGTAACACAATAAGCAGATAAGGGATTTTCCAGAATTATCCTTGTAAATGTGTCTAATAACATCTGAATCACTCCCACTGTGCATCCCACCCCCTTTTTTTTAAACTTTTTTTTTCTTCTAGTCTTTCCCTCTCAATTTCCTCATCCACAAATCTTTCATCCTCGCTCAAATTAATGGGGAAGTTGTCGCTTTCTCCGTCCGAATCGCACTAGCTGCTGGTGGCTATGATTGTAAACAATGTGAGGATGTGAGGAGCCCTCACACCGGTGACGTCACGCGCACATCGTCTGCTACTTCTGGTAAAGGCAAGGCTTTTTTATTAGCGACCAAAAATTGCAAACTTTATCATCGATGTTCTCTACTAAATCCTTTCGGCAAAAATATGGCAATATTGCGAAATGATCAAGTATGACACATAGAATGGACCTGCTATCCCCGTTTAAATAATAAAATCTAATTTCAGTACGCCTTTAATGCTGACGTGCACATTAGCAAATGCCACACTGTCCGTAAAACCTACGCCACCGCCCCCCCAAACCTTCTCACCCCTCGGCATGCACAGGCATAATTGCTCGTTGTGTGACCACTTTGGAGCCAACACTCAACACACACATATAAGCACAACACACATGTATGCACGGTGGTCACCCTTCTCAGTTGGGTCCCAACCCTATTGGCTGCTCTTTGTTGTATTTTTAGGCCTGTTATTCTGGGGCCTGTCCTGGCAGGCCACTGAGGGGGCTATATAAGAGCCCCCCCTCCACAGTCTGACAACACAACAGACATCTCTACACGACGCTCTAGCAAACACACAGCAGGCATTTCAAATCCACTCCGGGTGAGTACAAACCACACTCTCTTGTCGCTAGCATATATGTTTACTGCGTGAAAGGCTTTGTAAAAATGTGAACATCTTACCATGAAGTCTGCCTCGGCGCTGTTTATGCTCTAAAGAAGAGTCAGGAGTCACAGGTTAGGGTCAAGTGCAGCAGATACGACGTGAAGCTGGTTCTTCTGGGCGAAGGACAGCAACATTTTTTTCAATGAGTGTGGTCATTTTATATAATGTTCTTTAGGACCAGCAGGGACAGGAAGTTGGAAGATGGGACTAATCAGCTGTAAGCGCTGACAAAGACTGATGAGCGCAACCTTTGCAATCATTAACGGTCGCGAATAGAAATAATTTAATTGCCAATACATCACTGTCTCCTGCAGAAGGCGCCGTACAGACCAGTTACTTTCTGCGAGTGGCGCATGAAAAGGATGGCTATTTGTTGTTGGTAAACATTTGCTGTTTCTTCATTTAGGACACCATGACTTCAGCATAATGTCGGCAGAAGTTGCAATCCAGAAGTTCTCCTTCCCCTTCTCTTGTGCTGCACACCTTTCCCAGCAAAATGAGGAAAGCGAGGTGGGATGCATACAGGTGAAGGCCCGGGGGCTTTGTGATCTCCAGGAAAATCCAAGTTTAAGCCAGTCGAGCTCCATCACTCTGGTAGCGGCTTTGGCACGCCATGAGATCCCCAAAGCTTCAGCTGAGGGTGACATGGCCGCTTCTCAAGCCCTGGTATGCCCCGAGGCCTCCCAGAGCGCCGTGGTCTCTCGTCGCAATGTCTTTGAGAGACTGGCAGCGGAGGCAGAGGACCAGCGCCCGGTGGCGAAAAGACAGCTGTCATCCGAGAGCGCTTCCAGGAACATCACGGTGGTGAAGAAGAGCGCGGTGAGGGTGGAGGTGGAGGAGCAAAAACACCTGCAAGTCAAGACATTCATGGCAGCAGGGAGGAGGAAGCGCCGGAAAGATCTCTTCGCTAGCTCAGATGTTTTCCACAGGCTTGACTCGCATGTCATCAGAGCAGGGTCAGAGGTGAGGGCTCCAACAGCCAGAACATCAAAACTTAACACCGAACAAAAATACCACACAAACCAGGTTAATTGTAAAACTGCTCATTTGGGGGTTCTTAGAGTAGATCCACAACTTTAAGTTATAATTAGCACAATGGGATTCGTTTCATTCCAGACCATAATGGAGAATGGTTACTTTCAAGCAGGTAGCACAAATCTAAGAGCAAGTTTTGCTTGTTGAATGACATTATATGATATACTTATCAGCAGGAGAGAATCCTACCAGAGCCAGATGGGATTTGGCAAATTAAATCTATGTAGTCATGGAGTTATAGTCTACAAACTGTAGGTTTATGTGTTGCAGATGAAGGAAAAGCGTGTGCACGATGTGAGAGCAATCGTCCAGAGCATCACAAAGGTATCCAAGACAGAGGTGGACAAAGTCCGAGCCATCTGGGTTTGGCTCTGTCACAACATCGGTGGGTACTAAGTCCTGGTATAGGGTCAGAGAACACAAAGTAAGTGTTGTCACTGTTTCCAGAATATGATGTCAGCGGCTTCCTGGGGCACTCAGAGAGAATGACCTCCCCGGAGGAAGTGATAGCAAGCGGTCGAGGAGTTTGTTGCGGCTACTCCAGTCTCTGTACAGACATGTGCAGGTAAAATAAAACAAAACAAAACACTGATAGCCAAAAGACAAAATACACTCCATGATCTGAAGATGACCTTGTGTTGGTACTCGACAGAGTGCAAGTGAGAGGAAAATAGAATTATGCAGAGTGGCCTTGAGAGACAAAAAAGTGGTAAATTTATGTGTGCTTGATACATTTTTTACCATGCTTTCCACTACACGAGGATGCCTCTTTAAGATTTTTATCACGAGCTGCATGCCAAATACAATTGAGTCATTTTCCATACTGCAATACATTTAATTGAATTTTTCATTCGCTCACAATAGAGCAGCATTATGCCCTTAATCCCTTTGGATTTCAAGCCGGACAATTTTCCATCCAAACGACGTGCTGGGAATGCATATCATTTAAGACGGACTAGCAACATTTAAGCTAGCTGTGGGTCAGTGAGCTCGCTGTGCTCCTTTCTACAGGCTGGTGGGCATCGAATGCCAGGAAGTGGCGGGGCACAGTAAGGGCATAGGCTACCGCCAGGGCCAGAGCTTCAAGAATGTGAAATCAGATCACCTGTGGAACGCTGTGCTCCTGGAAGGACAGTGGTTCTTAATGGACGCCTGCTGGGGAGCCGGACAAGTAAACATGAAAGAAGAGAGCTTCGTCAAAAGGTCTGAGAAGAAACCCGATAAATATAAACCTTACCTTTCTTAGTTTAGTTGTAGAAGTAACAAGCCATTTTACAGTCACAATAGCAGCTGTCTTCATCTTCCACCGCTTAGGTTTGATGATTTCTATTTCCTGACGGACCCAGAGGAGTTTATAGAGTCCCACTTCCCCGACGAGGAGAAATGGCAGCTTCTGGAGTCACCAATCACCCTGGAGGACTTTGAGAGGAGAGTTTTCAAGACTTCGTCTTTCTTCTCCATGGGGCTGAGGCTGATGCAACCACATCACTGTCACATCGTCACAGGTCAGTCACTTTGGGTGAAAACATTTTTAAATTTTCGTGACATGACAAGGGAATCTTGTTTGAAAATAAGTCTCAAATAACTTGTATACTTCCAATTAGGGAATTTAAAAGCCAGTTTGGAATAAGCTCCCAGAAGTTTACATCATGCAAACTCATCCTTGATCTGTCTTGTCTGCAGACGATGGTGAGGCAAACGTCTCCATTGGTTTCTCCAGGCCTGTGACCTTTACCTATGAGATGAAGCAGCAGCAGGACTTCCTGCAGTGCGACATTACAGAAGAGGAAGAGAACAGCCACTGCTCCTCCGGTCTCCTGACGGTCTCCCACCGCAGCATGAATCTTCAGCTGCTACCGCCTGCAAGCGGCTCATACGACTTGAAGATATTTGCTAGACCAGAAACTGCCACCACCCCCCTGGGCTGGGTATGTTCCTTCACAGTGGAGTGTCTGCAACCCAGGGCTATGGAGGATATCCCGGAGAACCCCTACCTATCATGGGGCCTGCTACCCAATGCGGCATCTCTGGGAGTGGCAGGCTGCAGTCAGGACAGTGAGGTGGCCGAGGCTGAGGAAGGCCGTTTTAAGTTAGTTTTGAAGACATCCAGGTCTCTTATGGGGCTTTGTGAACTGGTTCACCCGGACTTGGAGGCCGCGATTACCAAGCGCTGCCTGGCTACTCAGATTCAACCAGACCTCCTGAGCTGCCAGGTCCTGTGCCCCTCTCGTGGTTTCTACCGGCTGTCCGTGTTTGTGCGGGATTATGAGAAAACAGATGCCAAATTCCAGACGGCCGCAAACATCCTATTGCACTGTAAAGGTAATGTTGTCAGTGAGGATGAACTCTTCCCTCCTAATCTGAGCTCAGTATGTGGGCCGGGGACCCGTACGTCAGAGATGGGTCTCTCCAAATTCAGCCACACGACACCTGTGGTGAACACGCCACAAGGCAAGTGTAACATCACCTTCCACAACCACCGAGATCTGGAGCTTCACCTTGTGATAGGCAGTGCTGACAATAAAGCGGGAGCTTTCCCGCTCACACGCCATCTTTTCTGCACCTACACAGATAGCAAAGTGACAGTGAGCGCCAGCCTGCCAGACGTGGGCATGTATCGCCTCGGCCTGTACGCCAGGACCACCTCCAGTGGAGATTTTGACCCCATGTGTGACTTTGTGCTGAGGAACCGCTGCGATCAAGCGGGGCTTCCTTTCCCCCGCGTCTACGCCGCCTGGAGAAAAGGCTGCGTGCTTTTTGAGCCCCGTGTGGGCCTGCTGGAGCCCGCAACCTGGGTTCGCTTTCGGGTGAGGATCCTGGGGGCCCAGAGGGTGTGCGTGGTGGGAGAAGAGCGGACAGATCTGAAACTGAACAAAAGCCGGGTCTGGGAAGGCGAAGTGTTCAGCGGGGAGGGCGTCCCACAACTGAAGCTGGCCGCCTCATCTGGGGAGTCCAGCGACCTCTCTGTTTTGATGACTTTTGACATCAAACCAGTGCAAAAAGAAGTGTAAAATGGATGAGATCTGGCATTTGGATTCTGGAATTAGCTCATGCATATTAACAATGTGGGCAATTGTCAGTTTAGATGTGTAAGGACTGTGAGCAGTTTCCTTCTTTTAGGTTTAGCAGCGTTGATATCAAAATAAAGCTGCTTGTTTCCTAGAGGATTTTTAAAGCTTGATACTTTTTTTAGGCAGACTTCAGGACTAAATGGGTTTTCACTGGTGGTGCTCAACAATCATTTCAAGTCATGATTGCACATGTATGTATTTGTATTGTGGAACAAGGAGCTATGCTTTATACAACAACACACATTAAAAACTTGTATTAGACATTTGAACTGTGTTTCTTGCAGCATGTACAGTATCCAATTTTAACTTCCAGTTAAGGTTACTGTATCTTTTGCTATTCATTTTAATTATGGGGAACGTATTATGACTTAAACAAGTTTTGGATATCATCAGACCAAAGAAAACTAGATTTTTTATGACAGTACATCTTGTCAAGCAGCAGTAACAGAAAGTTGACTCAGACTAATTTTAGAGTAGTCAGTGTACAGGAGTGTATATGCAGCAGTATACAAAAAATGATTGAACACTAGAGCTCAACCAGGCCAGGCCGATAATTAGAATTTTGATGTATAATGGGGGTAACGGCCTTATACTTAATGAACCTGGACTGAGCCCGGGGACACTCTCAGACCAGCTTGTTTGCCTACAACAGATCTACATCATCTGATACAATATACACACATGACACCAGTATTAAAAACAAATAGATAGTTACTAAAGTAGATAGTTACAAGCACCAGCTCATTGAAAAGGGCGCTTTTTTTTCTACTGCAGTGTTGGTTGATCTTACACAGGACATCTCTTCCGCTAAGCTTTCAAAATGTCTATTTGTTTCCCGGCAAATGCAGTTTTTTGTCCTTCTTTTCCAGCGTTTCACCGATTATAATTTGTTGGTTTTCGCTACTGCGAAATCTGCGTCTGTCCGCTATAACAGCAGCGTTGGATCATTAAGTAGCGCGGAAAGTTTCATGTTCCGGAAAACTAATCAAAAAACAACGCAGACAAGAAGACGGCAGTAAATATATATCTTTCAAAACTCCAAACCTCGTGTTAATATCTTTAAATATGACTTATTATATAAGTAAAGAAGAAAAGGCAGCAGATCACACATTCTCATACTTTCTGTAACATCCAGGAAGAAATTATGTCAGCCAGCTTGAAAAATGTCACAACTATAAGCTACGTGAAAGAGCCCTGAATGGATTTTATTTAAATCCATCCATCCATCCATCATCTTCCGCTTATCCGAGGTCGGGTCGCGGGGGCAGCAGCCTAAGCAGGGAAGCCCAGACTTCCCTATCTCCAGCCACTTCGTCTAGCTTTTCCCGGGGGATCCCGAGGCGTTCCCAGGCCAGCCGGGAGACATAGTCTTCCCAACGTGTCCTGGGTCTTCCCCGTGGCCTCCTACCAGCTGGACGTGCCCTAAACACATCCCTAGGGAGGCGTTCGGGTGGCATCCTGACCAGATGCCCGAACCACCTCATCTGGCTCCTCTCGATGTGGAGGAGCAGCGGCTTTACGTTGAGCTCCTCCCGGATGGCAGAGCTTCTCACCCTATCTCTAAGGGAGAGCCCCGCCACCCGGCGGAGGAAACTCATTTCGGCCGCTTGTACCCGTGATCTTATCCTTTCGGTCATGACCCAAAGCTCATGACCATAGGTGAGGATGGGAACATAGATTGACCGGTAAATTGAGAGCTTTGCCTTCCGGCTCAGCTCCTTCTTCACCACAATGGATCGATACAACGTCCGCATTACTGAAGACGCCGCACCGATCCACCTGTCGATCTCACGATCCACTCTTCCCCCACTCGTGAACAAGACTCCTAGGTACTTGAACTCCTCCACTTGGGGCAGGGTCTCCTCCCCAACCCGGAGATGGCACTCCACCCTTTTCCGGGCGAGAACCATGGACTCGGACTTGGAGGTGCTGATTCTCATTCCGGTCGCTTCACACTCGGCTGCGAACCGATCCAGTGAGAGCTGAAGATCCCGGCCAGATGAAGCCATCAGGACTACATCATCTGCAAAAAGCAGAGACCTAATCCCGTGGCCACCAAACCGGAACCCCTCAACGCCTTGGCTGCGCCTAGAAATTCTGTCCATAAAAGTTATGAACAGAATCGGTGACAAAGGACAGCCTTGGCGGAGTCCAACCTTCACTGGAAACGTGTCCGACTTACTGCCAGCAATGCGGACCAAGCTCTGACACTGATCATACAGGGAGCGGACTGCCACAATAAGACATTCCGATACCCCATACTCTCTGAGCACTCCCCACAGGACTTCCCGGGGGACACGGTCGAATGCCTTCTCCAAGTCCACAAAGCACATGTAGACCTGTTGGGCAAACTCCCATGCACCCTCAAGAACCCTGCCGAGAGTATAGAGCTGGTCCACAGTTCCACGACCAGGACGAAAACCACACTGTTCCTCCTGAATCCGAGGTTCGACTATCCGGCGAAGCCTCCTCTCCAGTACACCTGAATAAACCTTACCGGGAAGGCTGAGGAGTGTGATCCCACGATAGTTGGAACACACCCTCCGGTCCCCCTTCTTCAACCAAGACAGCCCCACAGCATCCAGAGCCTTAAGGCACTCTGGGCGGATCTCATCCACCCCCGGGGCCTTGCCGCCGAGGAGCTTTTTAACTACCTCAGCGACCTCAGCCCCAGAAATAGGAGAGTCCACTACAGATTCCCCAGGCACCGCTTCCTCAAAGAAAGACGTGTTGGTGGGATTGAGGAGGTCTTCGAAGTATTCCCTCCACCGATCCACAACATCCGCAGTCGAAGTCAGCAGAACACCATCCGCACCATACACGGTGTTGATAGTGCACTGCTTCCCCTTCCTGAGGCGCCGTATGGTGGTCCAGAATCGCTTCGAAGCCGTCCGGAAGTCGTTTTCCATGGCTTCCCCGAACTCTTCCCATGTCCGAGTTTTTGCCTCCGCGACCGCTAAAGCTGCACACCGCTTGGCCCGTCGGTACCCGTCCACTGCCTCCGGAGTCCTATGAGCCAAAAGAACCCGATAGGACTCCTTCTTCAGCTTGACGGCATCCCTCACTGCTGGTGTCCACCAACGGGTTCTGGGATTACCGCCACGACAGGCACCAACAACCTTGCGGCCACAGCTCCAATCAGCCGCCTCGACAATAGAGGTTCGGAACATGGTCCACTCGGACTCAATGTCCCGCACCTCCCTCGTGACATGTTCAAAGTTCTCCCGGAGGTGTGAATTGAAACTCTCTCTGACAGGAGACTCTGCCAGACGTTCCCAGCAGACCCTCACAATGCGTTTGGGCCTGCCAGGTCTGTCCGGCATCCTCCCCCACCATCGCAGCCAACTCACCACCAGGTGGTGATCGGTAGAAAGCTCCGCCCCTCTCTTCACCCGAGTGTCCAAAACATAAGGCCGCAAATCCGATGACACAACTACAAAGTCGATCATGGAACTGCGGCCTAGGGTGTCCTGGTGCCAAGTGCACATATGGACACCCTTATGTTTGAACATGGTGTTTGTTATCGACAAACTGTGACGAGCACAAAAGTCCAATAACAAAACACCACTCGGGTTTAGATCCGGGCGACCATTCTTCCCAATCACGCCTCTCCAGGTTTCACTGTCGTTGCCAACATGAGCGTTGAAGTCTCCCAGTAGGACAAGGGAATCACCCGGAGGAGCACTTTCCAGTACTCCCTCGAGTGTACCCAAAAAGGGTGGGTATTCTGAACTGCTGTTTGGTGCGTAAGCACAAACAACAGTCAGGACCCGTCCCCCCGCCCGAAGGCGAAGGGAAGCTACCCTCTCGTCCACTGGGTTGAACTCAAACGTACAGGCTTTGAGCCGGGGGGCAACCAGAATTGCCACCCCAGCCCGTCGCCTCTCACTGCCGGCAACGCCAGAGTGGAAGAGGGTCCAGTCCCTCTCGAGAGAACTGGTTCCAGAGCCCTTGCTGTGCGTCGAGGTGAGTCCGACTATATCCAGCCGGAACTTCTCTACCTCGCGCACTAGCTCAGGCTCCTTCCCCCCCAGTGAGGTGACGTTCCACGTCCCAAGAGCTAGCTTCTGTAGCCGAGGATCGGACCGCCAAGTCCCCTGCCTTTGGCTGCCGCCCAGCTCACAATGCACCCGACCTCTATGGCCCCTCCTATGAGTGGTGAGCCCATTTGAGGGATGACCCACGTTGCCTCTTCGGGCTGTGCCCGGCCGGGCCCCATGGGAACAGGCCCGACCACCAGGCGCTCGCCATCGTGCCCCAACTCCGGGCCTGGCTCCAGAGCGGGGGCCCGGTGACCCACGTCCGGGCGAGGGAAATCTGGGTTCATTTCGTTGTAATTCCATAGAAGTCTTTGAGCTGCTCTTTGTCTGATCACTCACCTAGGACCTGTTTGTCTTGGGAGACCCTACCAGGGGGCATGAAAACCCCCAGACAACATAGCTCCTAGGATCATTGGGACACGCAAACTCCTCTACCACGGTAAGGTAGCAGCTCAGCTTATTTAAATGTTCGCAGTAATAAAGAGTTCCTCAGGAGGAAACCTTACAATGTGAGTAATTGGCGAGTTATTGAGATGTACAGAGATCCCGTATTTTTGCAAATTTTCCCGAGATTCCCCATATTTTAAAATGCAAATGTTGACCATACATGTTGATACATATATATATATACATACATATATATGTATGTACACATATACAGTACATATATACATAAATTTATATGTACACATATACATATAGACATATATACACATGTATATATGTATATGTATATACACATATATACATATTAGGGCTGCGAATATTTGGGTGTCCCACCATTCGATTCATTATCGATTCTTGGGGTCGCGATTCGATAATATATCGATTTTTTCGATTCAACGTGATTCTCGATTCAAAAACGATATTTTTTCGATTCAAAACGATTTTGTATTCATTCAATACATAGGATTTCAGCAGGATCTACCCAAGTCTGCTGACATGCAAGCAGATTAAAAAAAAGCTTTTAAAATTATAAAGGACAATGTTTTATCAACTTATTGCAATAATGTAAATTTAACTGTTAAACGAACCAAAAATATGACTTATTTTATCTTTGTGAAAATATTGGACACAGTGTGTTGTCAAGCTTATGAGATGCGATGCAAGTGTAAGCCACTGTGAAACTATTGTTCTTTCTTTTTTTTTTTTTATAAATGTTTAATGATAATGTCAATGAGGGATTTTTAATCACTGCTATGCTGAAATTATAATTAATATTGATACTGTTGTTAATATTGATTTTTGTTTCACTACTTTTGGTTTGTTCTGTGTCGTGTTTGTGTCTCCTCTCAATTGCTCTGTTTATTGCAGTT
>NC_084613.1:33640479-33652979 GCF_033978795.1 Nerophis ophidion
ATCAATTACAGTCTGGAGCGCTACGCACGGTGGGTCCGATGGGGTATTCATATGGATATTAAAGTCCCCCATTATGATTATATTATCGGCGTGTGTCACTAGATCAGCAACGAACTCTGAGAATTCATTGATAAAGTCCGAATACGGCCCTGGGGGGCGGTAGAAAACAGCCAGGTGTAGAGGCAGCGGTGTGACAGACCTCATAGTAAGCACCTCAAACGATTTATATTTATTATTTATGTTAGGACTAAGGTTAAAGTTTTCGTTGTATATTAGTGCGACCACCCCACCCCTTTTAAGCGGACGGGCAATATGCGCATGTGTAAAGTTAGGAGGACATGCCTCATTTAGCGCAAAAAAGTCGTTTGGTTTAAGCCAGGTTTCGCTGAGACCGATGACGTTAAGATTGTTGTCTCTGATAATATCATTAACTAACAACGTTTTGGGAGACAATGATTTTATGTTTAAAAAACCTATATTACAGGTAGTGGGCTGTTTCAGGGAATTTTTGATCAAATTATCCGTAGTAGCAATATTAATAATGTTGTGTTTATTATGCCCAGTGCATTTAGTATAGTTACGACCATATCTAGGAATTGATACGACAGGAATTTTCCGATTGTTTGATTGTTGTTTTGATAAACTGCACGCATCATGGTTTGCCACCTCAGTAACGGGGATTTTCCGATTGTTTGTTTGTTGCTTTGATAAACTGCACGCATCATAGTTAGCCACCTCGGTAAAACACATGTCCAACTCGGAAACACTCAAAGCAGAAAAAACGTGTTCTAATTTAACTGACTCCTTACCCAGACCAGTAGTCTCGCATCTTTCATTAAAATCCGTCTTCAGGATGGAGGGAAGTGGTGTTCTGTGGGGATTAGCCTTCTGCTTTGTTTTTAGCCCCGCTCGACATCCGCGTTTCCGATCACACCGCTGGCGTCTGCTCCGTAGACGGCCCCCGCTGCTACTAGACTCCCCTGCTTCACAGGCCGCTGGATGTAGCCGCCGACGTATTCCCATGCTAGTTAGCAGGTTTAGCACGCACACGTCTATCAGTCCAAAACGGCCCGATATGTCCACATCCAGAAGTGTCTGGCGGTCGTACGTGATCACGGAGTGACCACGATGTGAGCCAGCCATAAAGTTTGTAGAATTGTCCGGTATTTCTGCCAAATGTTCCATCTTTAGCAGCAGCTCCGCAATGTTGCAGCCCGTACATTATACACATATAAACACATATATATATACATATACACACAAATATATATATATATACATACACATATGTGTATACATATATACACACACACACACACATATATATATCTATATATACACACACACATATATATATACATATATATATACATACATACACACACACACACACATATATACATATATATGTGTATATATATACATATATATGTGTATATATGTATATATATGTGTATACATGTATATATATATATATACATACACACATACATACAGGTGCTGTTCATATTATTAGAATATCATAAAAAAGTTCATTTATTTCAGTAATTATATTCAGAACTTGAAACTTACATATCATATCAACTCATTACACACATAGTGATATATTTGAAATGTTTATTTCTTTAAATTTTGATGATTAGTACTGACAATTACTGAAAATCCCAAATTCAGTATCTCAGAAAATTAGAATACTAGTTACGACTAGAACCAAAAAATATTTTTTTAGAAATGTGGGCCAACTGAAAAGTATGAACATGGAAAGTTTCAGCATGTACGGCAATCAATACTTAGTTGCAGCTCCTTTTGCCTGAATTGCTGCAGCAATACGGCGTGGAATGGAGTCGACCAGTCTGTTGCACTCCTCAGGTGTTATGAGAGCCCAGGTTGCTTTAATAGTGGCCTTCAGCTCTTCAGCATTGTTGGGTCTGGCATCTCGCATCTTCCGCTTCACAGTACCCCATAGTTTTTCTATGGGGTTAAAGTCAGGTGAGTTTGGAGGCCAATCAAGAACAGGGATACCATGGTCCTTAAACCAGGTACTGGTAGACTTGGCACTGTGTGCAGGTGTCAAGTTATGTTGGAAAATGAAATCTTCACCTCCATAAAATTGGTCCGCGGCAGGCAGCATAAAGTGTTCTAAAAATTCCTGGTAGACTGCTGCATTGACCCTAGACCTCAGGAAACACAGTGGACCAACACCAGCAGATGACATGGCACCCCAGACCATTACCGATTGTGGTAATTTGACACCGGACTTCAGGCAACGTGGATTCTGTGCCTCTCCTGTCTTCCTCCAGACTCTGGGACCTTGATTTCCAAAGGAGATACAAAATTTACTTTCATCTGAAAACATAACTTTGGACCACTCAGCAGCAGTCCAGTCCTTTTTGTCTTGAGCCCAGGCAAGACGGTTTTGACGTTGTCTCTTATTCAAGAGTGGCTTTACACAAGGAATGCGACAGCTGAAGCCCATATCTTGCATACGTCGGTGCGTGGTGGTTCTTGAAGCACTGACTCCAGCTGCAGTCCAATTCTTTGTGGATCTCCCCCACATTTTTGAATCGGTTTTGTTTGATAATCCTCTCCAGGGCGCGGTTATCTCTCTTGCTTGTACACTTTTTTTCTACCACATCTTTGTCTTCCCTTCGCCTCTCTATTAATGTGCATGGACACAGAGCTCTGGGAACATCCAACCTCTTTGGCAATGACCTTTTGTATCTTGCCCTCCTTCTTTAAAGTATCAATGGTCATCTTTTGGACAGTTGTCAAGTCAGGAGTCTTCCCCATCATTGTGTGTCATACAGAAACAAAACGAGAGACCATTTAAAGGCTTTTCCAGGTGTTTTGAGTTAGTTAGCTAATTAGAGTGTGGCACCAGGTGTCTTCAGTATCTGACCTTTTCACCATATTCTAATTTTGTGAGATGTTGAATTTAGGGTTTTCATTGGTTGTCAGCTATGATCATCTCCTTTTTGGCAAAAAACACTTGAAATGTATCAGTCTGTTTGGAATGAATGTATACATTCTACAAGTTTGACTTTCTAAATGGAATTAATGAAATAAATCAACTTTTTCATGATATTCTAATAATATGACCAGCACCTGTATATATAGAGGCAGCAGACAGGTACCGACAGGCCAAGCGGTGTGCGGCTTCAGCGGTCGCGGAGGCGAAAACTCGGACATAGGAGCGGTTTGGAGAAGCCATGTTAAACGACTTCCATACTGCTTCGAAGCGATTCTGGACCACCATCCGCCGCCTCAGGAAGGGAAAGCAGTACAATGTCAACACCGTGTATGGTGAGGATGGTGTTCTGCTGACCTCGACTGCTGATGTTGTGGATCGGTGGTGGGAATACTTCGAAGACCTCCTCAATCCTACCAACATGTCTTCCTATGAGGATGCAATGCCTGGGGAGTCTGTGGTGGGCTCTCTTACTTATGGGGCTGAGGTTGCCGAGGTAGTTAAAAAGCTCCTTGGTAGCAAGGACCCGGTGGGTGGATGAAATCCACCCGCGGACTGGATGAGATCCGCCCGGAGTTCCTTAAGGCTCTGGATGCTGTGGGGCTGTCTTGGTTGACAAGACTCTGCAACATCGCGTGGACATCGGGGGCGGTACTTGTGGATTGGCAGACTGGGGTGGTGGCACCTCTCTTTAAGAAGGGGAAGCGGAGGGTGTGTTCCAACTATTGTGGGATCACACTCCTCAGCTTTCCCGGTAAGGTTTATTCAGGTGTACTGGAGAGGAGGCTACGCCGGATAGTCGAACCTCGGATTCAGGAAGAACAATGTGGTTTTCGTCCTGGTCATGGAACTGTGGACCAGCTCTGTACTCTCGGCAGTGTTCTTGGGGGTGCATGGGAGTTTGCCCAACCGGTCTACATGTGATTTGAGGACTTGGAGAAGGCATTCGACCGTGTGCCCCAGGAAGACCTGTGGGAAGTATGGGGTAACGGACTGTCTGATTGTGGCGGTCCGCTCCCTGTATTATCAGTGTCAGAGCTTAGTCTGCATCGCCGGCAGCAAGTCAGACACGTTTCCATTGAGGGTTGGACTCCGCCAAGGCTGCCCTTTGTTACCGATTCTGTTCATAACTTTTATGAACAGAATTTCTAGGGACAGTCAGGTCGTTGAGGCCATCTGGTTTGGTAGCAGGATTAGGTCCTGGTTTTTGCAGATGATGTGGTCCTAATGGCTTTATCTGGCCAAGATCTTAAGCTTTCACTGGATTGGTTCGCAGCAGAGTGTGAAGCGACTGGGATGAGAATCAGCACCTCCAATTCCGAGTCCATGGTTCTCGCCAGGAAAAGGGTAAAGTGCCATCTCCGGGTTGGGGAGGAGATCTTGCCCCAAGTGGAGGAGTTCAAGTACCTCGGAGTCTTGTTCACGAGTGAGGGAAGAGTGGATCGTGAGGTCGAGAGGCGGATCAGTGCAGCGTCTTTAGTAATGCGGACGCTGTATGGATCCGTTGTGGTGAAGAAGGAGCTGAGCCGGAAGGCAAAGCTCTCAATTTACCGGTCGATCTACGTTCCCATCCTCCCCTATGGTCATGAGCTTTGGGTTATGACCGAAAGGACAAGATCACGGGTACAAGCAGCCGAAATGAGCTTCATCCGCCGGGTTGCGGGGCGCTCCCTTAGAGATAGGGTGAGAAGCTCTGCTATCCGGAAGGAGCTCAAAGTAAAGCCGCTGCTCCTCCACACCGAGAGGAGCCAGATGAGGTGGTTTGGGCATCTGGTCAGGATGCCACCCGGACGCCTCCCTAGGGAGGCGTTTCGGGCACGTCCGACCGGTAGGAGGCCACGGGGAAGACCCAGGACACGTTGGGAACACTATGTCTCCCGGCTGGCCTGGGAACCCCTTTGGATCCCCCGGGAGGAGCTGGACGAAGTGGCTGGGGAGAGGGAAGTCTGGGCTTCCCTGATTAAGCTGCTCCCCACGCAACTCGACCTTGGATAAGCGGAAGAAGATGGATAGATGGATGGATATATATACATACACATACATACATTTTTACTTGAAATGCATTCGGCCTTTGCCAAATATTTTTTTTTGCCTAATGCAGCAATTTTTTGGGAAACACTAAATAAAATGTGTAAGTGAAATCACCTGATGTTGTTTGGTGCTAAATTAACAATTCCTCAAATATTATGTTAAAACCGCAACGTAAAGCCTTGTCCATCTGTTTAGATGCATATACTACTGATGTTTAAATCCTTTTACTGCAAAAGAATATCAGCCGTCGACATCCTTGACTACTAATAATCGGTATCAGTATCAGCCTGGAAAAAACATATCTGTCGATCTCTAGTGAACACACTTTATCATTAAATAGCATGGAAACAAGTGAGTAGCAAGCTAATTGTGTCTTGTCAGTCAAGCATGGTTGCGGTGGCATGGTCTAGGGATGCATGAGTGCTGCCGGGAAGCTTCAGTTCATCGAGTGGAAACTTTAATCACAGCACGTACTGTACTGTGACATTGTGTAGCAGAAACTGCATGATCAGGAGTCTGAACACCAAGATGACAAGTGTCTTGCTGAAGTGATTATGATATCATAAACACCCCAAGACCCAACAGAACCATCCAGTTGGTTAAAAGTGAACAAACTGAATTGTCTTCCGCTGCAATGTTGTCCACTAAGGCCTGTGTCCACTCAGCTCAGTGTGAGTGACGAGTGTTTATGTGCGGCTGTCAGAACTCCACAAATAGCCAGAGAGTGCAAACACAATCAAGACGGGCGGAAATGGTGGCTTCTTCATATTTGAAGTGAGAGGAAAGTGTTTCAGGTGTGCTGAGCGTGTCAGGGACCGGGAAGGGGTACTGTGTGTGTGTCTGTTCTTGCCTTAAGTCGCTGGGGAGAAACATGCAGATCAGTGGGGTGGATGGAGGGAGGTGAGGAAACGCTGATGTCAGAGTTTAGTCATGTGGGGGACTAGATCTGCCTGGCAACAATACAAGGACACACACACACACACAATATTCCTTTCTTGTAAACACGTAATTAGGAAATGGGAGTCTAAAACCTCGTCACGTGGGGCCGCATTTATCACGCTGTCAGCACTTCTTAAACCTCTTCAAACATCGGCCTGACGCCGCTGATGCTGATCCCGGGGTTGGGTCCTTTTCGAGCGTCGGCGCTGAAGGTTGGTTTGTCGGAGGAAAACTGTCAAGACAACATCTTTAAAGGCAGGATTAATGGAGCGTAATATATTTATTGAGTCACACGGTGTGGTAACGTACAGACAACGAGATGATGGTATATAAAAACAAAGCGTCAGTCACAGGAAAAAAACACAAGTTACAGCAGTTTTTGTGCAAAATAGAATCGACCCCCTCCAAAACGAAATGTAGAAGTCAGTTTGGCACCTTTGAATTACGAGAGACCTCTCAATATTCACAACACTCATGTATATGTTTTTTGGAAGTTCTTTTTCTATTCCCTTTACGCGCAGCGAGAAGAATTGAGCCCTTTGTTTAGATTTTTTTTCTTCTCCAAATGTAATTGTGGCGACTCGACATGAGCAGCCATCACAATTAGATTTGGGACATAAATAAATAAAAGCTTCTCCTACTTGTTCATGTCGGATGTGTCGCTTCAGCCATAGTCCCAACACCACAATCTTGTTTGGGGGGTCTGATACACAAAATCTCACCAACCAATCCCCGAGACTCAAACATTAGGACACCTAAAAGTAAGTGTGTCTATTTGCTTTTTCCAAAAGGGATACCATTCCACATTGATGGCCAATAAAAAACAAGCAAAATTTGATGCTATTACTCATCCTTCCCATTCAACATACACCAAACTTTGTTTTTGTCCTATAACTTCAGCTGGAAAACAATAAAGACACCATGGTGCTGGTCTGCCAGAGAGCTAGGTAGCACTCATGTTCAAAAAGGAGGCTTGTGGAGGGCACTTTGGGGAACCGTAGGTGCAAAGAAATCAACTTACTGAATAAATGTTTCTGCAGATTGACTTTTAATCTTGTCCAGAGATGAGCACTACTTTTTTTTAAGATATCTGCGATAAATTGTGTACCATTGAACCTCGATATTCCAAAATCTGTGCGGTCGTACAATTCTAGATTGACTTTTAATCTTGTCCAGAGATGAGCACTACTTTATCAAAGATATCTGCGGTAAATTACACACCGTTGACCCTCGAAAAAAACTAAATCTGTGAGGTCTTACAATTCGGGAATCGATCGCAACTCTCAGGAATTCGTGCAACCGTCCTGTGAAACGTCCACGTACCATGCGAGAGCTCAGTTCAACAAGCATCAACTCTTAACTTTTTAATTTGGTTTTTAGGGCCCCTCAGTACACTTCGTCCAAACAACAAGGGGTGTTAAGACAACAAAAAGGCGAGAAGATAAGAAGAGTATAGTGGTTAGGATGGAAAGCTTTATTGTTTTACTGTGTTTACTATTATAAATGAATTGGCAATTGGACCATGTGGTGAAAAATGGATACATTTTGAACATTAAAAGCAATCCAATGTAGGTCAATATAAGCTACACTATCTGAATTAATGAGCTTATCATACGTGATAATGACAAATGCAATATCTAATAATGAATTGTATCTCTTTAATAATCCTTTTTTATTTTTTACAATATTCAGGGGCTAATGAACCAGCTGTAAACTTGAAATGAGCCCTTGCCTTAGAGCTGTGGTGATCAATCTTTTCAAACCCAAGATCCCTGGTCGGAGCCAAAAACCAACGCAGGAAAGCAGTATCTACCCGTGTCAACTGTGTTTATATAAACATATATATACATATATATGCTTACCTATTTGACCTATTGGTCATTCTCCGAGTGGGGGGTGCCACTGATCTCATATTAGCACATTTTTTCATAAATTTTTTGTGCAATTGGGTCCTAAAGATTGACTAGTCAATCGCGATCGACGGGTTGGCAAACCCTGCCCTAGATGGTCCACTGTAATTACGTGAAATACTCTTTTGACAGAATCCAGTACCCTGTTGAATGTAGCTTGGAATTAAAAGCACTTTGTTTCGATAAGGTGTCATTAGGCAATATTCAAAATATAAATTATATATATCCTGTTTGTTTTTTACAGATCAGCTGCCATTGAACACATCGCTATGTGCATGAGTTGCACTTTTTAAAGAAGTATATGACTCGTTCTTTTACGTATTGTGGTGCTCACTCTGGTACACCATTTGAACATTTTTAAGGTTCCTGTAGAGTAATTATTGTGTGCCCTCGGGCAGCTTCCTCTTGTGTAACTGAGACGACTTTGCCCTCTGGGTAAGTAAAAAAAACATATTGCTTTGCAGCATGAGTCCACAAATTCCTTTCGCCAACACTGTTTGAAGACGAAGCCCCATACCGGGGCCAGGGTGAAGGTCCGAGCTGTAGCCAAGGCACTGCTAGATCCCAGAAACCTGACCTCTCTCAGGAGGTTTTTTTTTTATAGGTCATCTCCAATGATCAATTCACAGTACAAAAATACTATTTGCTGTTTGGAGGCATTGTAAAATAAACATCTTGTCATCTCTTTGTTGTACCAGTTTGGTGAAAGGCATTTTGGGACTGACTCTGCATCCGTTTTCCAAGACATGCAAAACAGTTGCAGTAATCATATTCATATATATATGTACATACACCTACAGTAAATGTTTAAGAGATAGTCATTGAAATATCAGAAACACCCTGCGGAACTCTCCACTCTTTAAAGACTTATTTTGGCCAATTAAGGCTTGCGCTGCACAGACTACTTGCTCTGACACCAATTGAAGATGCCTTCTGTGCTCCTGAAAATCCCGTCGAACTACTTTGCAGTGGAGCTCTAAATCTCTGCAGCGTTACGTAACTAACTTACAGAGAGAAGAGCAACTGTTGTGGCGAGGGGGAAAGGGGGATGGTGTAGAGGATGTATGGAGCGACCACCAGGCTTCGCTTTCGCTAGCTTTTTTGGTATACAAAGGATTTCAGATACATTTAATCCTGCCACCGTAATCCTACTGTTAATCTGTCACTCTAAAAGAGCCATGCGCAGATGCATTGTTTTGTTTTTTTTCTCAATAAAACATTTTTTCTTGGTCCTTAAAGAGCTGATGAGAGCAATGCAGTAGAAACAATGCATGTCCACACATCAGGTACAATTACACTTGTAAAAGTTACTAGAAGTAGTGACCATTGACCCTAACAGGAACACATTAGAGGCTTACTTTGTTGCTATCCTAAGCATTCCGTTATTGGAAAAGACAGTGGCACATCTAGCGCTGGATGATATGGCTTCAGAGTGAGGATTATATAAATCTGCACAGAGACACACACAGGGGGAAATAGCTTTTATCACTTTTGGCCTGTCGACTTGAAGAGAAAACACTGTAATATTCATTGTCTATGGATGTTCTCATTCATCCAGGTCAATGCATTCTCAGGGCGTTCAATCGATCGCAACTGGACTGTTTGGTTTGTCTTAGAAGACGCCATGTTCATTGTTTTCTTTCCGACAGACAGCGAGATCTCTAACATAAATGCCGAAATCATGCTGCATCCCAGCGAAATGGGTAGTTACAAATCAATCTTTTTTGTATAGTATTGAGAAAGAACTTTGTTCTATACTGACTTTTCTCTTTTTGACGGCTGCCCCATAGTGCCTGGGTTCTGTTCAAGGTTTCTTCTTCAGAGTTTATTTTGAATGTATGAGGATCATACTTCTAGACTTGCTATATGTTCATAAAGCCGTCAGGTAACTTCTGTTGGAATTTAGCACAAATAAAACTGATCTGTTGTTTACATCAGGTATGTCCAAAGTCCAACCCGAAGGCCATTTTTGGTCCCTTAGCTCGTTTTTTATTGGCCCTAATAATAATAAATAATACATGTATTAAAAACTATAACACAAACAATAAACACTGCATGTTTGAACACCCCTGGTATAGCTGCATTACGATATCATCTCTATATTAGGTTTTTTTGTAGGGGATAACGATAAATGTTGGACAAGGAATTAACAGGCCAATATGAGGAATTCTGACGTCACACTGATAAACAGTTACAAAACAAAACGCTCTAAAAATGCGAGATTACCCGTACTGTGCTCTGGGTTGGTTAGGGTGAGAAAATTAAGCACTCCTTTTCTCCTAAGTGCCATGCTGTAAACATGTCCTAAACTTCCCCTGAGCTCACAGTGGAAACAAAAATGACGTCGATCTTATGGGACGTCTTCACGGTTTCAGACGAATATATTTTGCCTGCTGTTTGCACAAAATATTGTGTGCACATTCAGTGAATATTTCGCGTTTCAACACATCAAACCTTATTGGCCACACTACACGCCGGCATTGCTATGACAGTGTGTTTATAGCGTATGAAGATGCTTACTGCTATAGAAGCTGTTACAAAGAAAAGCCCTGGACTAGTTCTTATTGCTGCAGTGTTTGAAAAGTGCAAAACATTTACCGGTGACGACCAGACGGCAATAGCGCTCTTCTATTTCATCATGGAAATGATGGCTTTTGTCTGGACAAATCTACAGGTATGGTTTGTCAGATCCACCTTTGATTGAGTCTTTCTTGTATATCGTTAAGATTTTATCGGTACAATACCCTTATAGATACTAGTATTTATCGGTACTACATGTAATTTATGGAAGTAAAGATGTGAAAAAATGCATTTCAATTAGCATTTATACGAGCAAATATTAAACCACAACACCTCCAACGTGTACTGTAACATAGAGTAGGGAAGTATTTTATCAACACCCGTTTAAGTCTTAAAGAAGTCAACTATGTGTGGAATGGAAGTTGAAATGCTGTTATATCCTATTGTAAAGACCACACAGATCCATCACTCTGTTTCTATTCATTACAATTACACTTAGCTGCAAATAATATTCATATATGGCATTCATGTGCAGAGAACAGACCTTTTACATGATATATCAAATATATTATTAAATCAATACAATCAATTAGCATATTAAGTTGGTGTGCATATTGTAACAATAGGAATTGTTATTTGTGTTTATGTTGCAAATGGACATATTCGTGTGACGGACCCAAAGCCGGAGTGTTGACAGCTACTGTTGTATGTGTGTGTGTAGTGTGGACAATATGAATAAAAACACTCACTGAGCAAGTGTAATGCTCGATCCCCCAATTTGTAGTCAAGAGACAGAATTAACTAAAACACATTACAGGAAGATGTGTTTCAATGACACGCAAACGGATGGCAACCAGAGACTCGTCAGTCAAAGCGGATGCTAACTTGCTTCGAAACAAATGTATGGATTATTATATTATACCTCAAATTTTAACTTTTTGGAGTGGATTAATTTTGGCATGTGGATTAATGAATCACTCGGACGACGGTTGATAAAACGTGGTCATGACTCATCATGAGTAAAGTGTATTAATTGCAAACTGATACAGCGTGCATGACTTTGAGGAACTTTTGAGGAGGAAATATTGTTGTTACAAACTTTTGTGTGGTGTTGCATCCTTATTTGTCATTATTCAAAGCTAATTGTATAGTGTAGCAGTGGCAGCTGAACTGAATGTGACAGCGTGTCATAATTACGTCGGTCAGCTGGAGCAAAAAATACTGAGAGCAGTATCGTTATCCACAATTTTCACAGTCCTTATGGACCGACTTAATTAGGAACCGGAACCAAAAAAATGCTGGTACTCAGTATACATCCATACTTTGGTGTTCACAAACCCCACAGTCGAATCGACATTTAAAAAAAATAAAAAAATAATATATACACACACATAAGTAAGTTATCGGTTATCTGCATCTGTTTTGAGAAGCAGGAAGTTATCGGTAATGGCTTGAAAAAAAAATATTCTGCATCCCAATATTTGGTTTTACGTAAAATACAGAAAACATATTACCGGTAGTTTTATTGTCAGGATTGCTGACATTTACAGATGCAAGCTTATACTGGCCGCCAGCCATGTTTGTTGCTTACATTTGACCAATATGTTTTGTGTTTAGACCTCTAAACTGCTTGTGGAAAATTTCCGACATCCCCAGGCGTCCTGAAAGCAGCATTAGTCTGTACCTTGTATGCGACGAAAACAAGTTATTTTAAACACTTGGTAAGTGAGGTCAAAAGCCAAATTGAAATGTACTGCATTTCTGTCCAGTCCGTTTTAAATCGATGTCTTCTTTCGCACATTGTGCTATAACACTATGTTTGAAATGGTGTTTTCCCCAAAATGCTCGAGGGGCTATATTTTTAAAAAAATTATTTTTTAAGAAATTAAAAGTGTTTGCCTCAATCTGTGATGTTTTTGTAGTGACAGCACTGTTTTTTTCTACAATTCTGGCCCTGTTTTGGATGAAAACAAGGACCCTCCAAATGTTTAGGCCTTTACCCTTTACCCTAGTTCCTCTTTGTATTGCTTTGTATAGGAATAGAGAACGAGCTTTGCTCTGTCTAGATAAAATACAGGAATGTGAAACAAATGGAGACGACCAGTGTTGTCACATGCAGTGAGGCTTAGCTT